>NC_048597.1:149585596-149885596 GCF_003668045.3 Cricetulus griseus
TCAACTAATTAGCAACATTATATCTGCAAATGCATTCTTTGCAATGTGACAGGATGTAATCATATCATAGGTATAACATTCCATTACCATAGTCTGTGGGTTAGGAACAAGCTCCAGGCCCCCACCACAAAGGGTGTAATATCATATAAGGATATGTGTGTATCATCTCAGAATTCTCCCTAACATGCTTCCATATCCACATAGCTTGCTGTCTTATGCCATTGTGTTTGTTCAGCCTCAGAACTCATTCTTTTCAATATATATATATATATATATTTATATTCCAGTATACTTATTATTTTATTAGTGATAAAGTAAGTTATCACATTTATCTTTTTTTTGTTTATTGGTTATGTCTCTCCTTTGGAATATAATCTTGTAAAAAAAATTACCACTTTGTGTTTTGTTCCCTACTCCATCTTCTTGGTGAGGTTGCTGCCTGAATCAAGAAAAACACTCATTCAGAGAATGAATGTACAGACTGACTGACACTATGCCAGCTCTTTCTGGAACAGTACTTTCCACACATTCTAGTTGTCTTTGGTGAGTTGCTCTAGGTCCCAAGCAGATAATCCAAATGTTCCTGATTCTAACCTAGCCTTTAATGCTTCCTCTTGGACCCTGTGTCCAGTTGGTTGCCTGTTGGTTTGTTTCATTTCTGAGCATCCCATTCCCATTATTACTACTCTAGATAGGTCTGGCTTCCGTGTGTGTGTGTGTGTGTGTGTGTGTGTGTGTGTGTGTGTGTGTGTGTATGTGTGTGTGTGTGTGTATGTATGTCTAGAAATATTAAGCTTTGTGTCATCATAATGAGTACCTGGGACACCTCAACTTAAAAGGAAGAAAGGCTGGTTTTGCTCAGAGACTCCAGACTGTCTAGTTGGCCTTGTTGTCACTGTTGTGGGATCATGTGTCATAGGAGCCTGTTCACGTTGTGGTACCTGGAGGAAGCGGTTGGGGAAAGAGACTGGCATTTTAATATCCACTTTGAAATCACTTCCCAGTGACCTGTCTTCCTTCCACTAGGCCCCCATCTCTTAAGGATACTTGCACCTCTTTAATGGTACTCAGTGGGGACCAGTTCTTGAATATGTGCACTTTTGTGGGTATTCAAGTTCCAAGGTAGGCAGCAAATACCATAATACTTGATGGGCTGTCAGTTTGTCAGAAGTCACCATGCTGTCTTTACAACTTTACAACCCTCTCCCCAAACAGCAATTCTTCAAGAAGCAATTCTTCTTCATCTAAGCAGGGCTCCTTGGAGGGCTTCTCATATGTTCTTTGCCTTTCTGTTGTTTTTAAACTCCTAAATATATTATGAGGCTATGTCTTTGTACAATAGTAATTGCTGTCTGTTTGAAATGTACACTTAAATTGCTGTACCACCAATTTGGCTTTCAATTCATGCTATTTTATGTGGCTGCATGTTAACCTTTATGTAGTTATGCTCTGATCTGTCCTTCTAGCAAAGCTATAAAGTACTAGGTAGCTACTGCTTTGTCACAAACCATTTCCAAATCCCATGACTCAGAATAACCTTTATGTTATAGTTCACATATCCCAGGAACTTGGGGTTGGATGATCTTGTCTAGGCCCCTCTGGCCCTACAGAGCTCTGTGGCTTAGCCAGGGCTCAGCTCCAGTTGAAGCAGAGCTGTTAGATGGACAGCTCTGTCCACAACTCTCATCCCAGTCTGGAGAGCAGTAGGCTAGCCCAGCCACATTCCTCTAGGTGGTACCAGAAGTACAGAAACCCTAGAAGAACCAGGCAAGGCCTCCTGAAACCTAAGTTAGGCACACATTAATTTCAGCTCCCCAAAAGACCAAAGCAAGCCTGGTGACTGAACCCAGAATCAACGGGTTGACTGTTTCTTGTAATAGGAGGAACTGCAAAGTCACATTCAAGAGGTGTGGGTATGAGAAGGAGTGAAGACTTGGGGTCTTTTTGCAATTTGCCATATACAGGGTGAATTCTCTTTTGCTTCTGTGAGCCCTATACAGCATACTCACCTGTCAGTTCCATGTGGCTTTGTAACAAATTACCCTAGCTCAGTAGCTTAAAACATTATTGTGACTATTTATATTCTACAGGCTGGCTAGGCTGAGCTATGTTGGGATGGTTCATCTTTGTCCTGGGTGTTGCTTGTATGGCCATAATTTGACTGCAGGATCCAGAATTCACACGGCTGGCACCTCAGCTATTTCTAGCTGTCTCCATAATTTGTCCAAAGCCTCCTCTATTTCCAATTTATCCAGCAGAGTAGCTGGACCTTTTTTTTCTCTCATGGCCAGTGCATGGTTTTAAGAACACAAAGCCACAAGCAAAGAGCTCTGGGCAAAGACTCAGAAGCTGCATAAAAGCTCGGCCACATTCTGTTGATCAGCAAACCATAGGGTGAGCCTGGATTGAATGGGAGGAAGAATAAGACACATAACACATTGTAAAAAAAGGTCATGTGGCTGTTGGAGACTATGTTGTCTATCTTTGCAAAGACCCTGCCTGAACAGGATGAGTTGTTCAGAAAATGCCTGAGTAAAAATGTTTGGACCAAACAGTGGAGCAGAAGTAAAGCATCAGTAAGAAGCATCCAGTGAGCAGTGTCTGTCAGTGAGAAGTATCCAGTGAGCAGTGTCAGTGAGAAGCATCATCGTTGAGAAGCATCCAGTGAAAAGGATCAGAGAGAAGCATCCAGGGATCCAGTGCAGCAAAAATGACAGTATCTTTCTTTTTCTAGCTGTCTTCATATGCAGAGACGAACACATCAGATTATAGATTTCCTGAGATCCGCTGGCATCAGACAGCAGACTTTGGCTTTGTCCCCAACTTGAAGATGCCCAATACTTTCATGGCTGTTGCTATGGATCTTTGTGACCTGAACTCACCTTTTGGCAGGTATGCTTGTCTCTTCAACTTTGCTTTACCAGTGAATGTTCCTGCCTGTTGTCTTTCACTGTGATGTTTACTTGTAATGGGATGGATTGGACTATGGATGGATTGGAGCTTAGGCATAGTATGTATCAATCATCTATCCAGGGATGTGCTACAATAATCCAAACCTAAGTACCCTCCCCAGATACAGAAATCCTGATACAACAAAAATGTATGCCATGCTCACACGAAATCAAAGCAGGTCAGTTTTTGAGCAATACAGAGCAAAAGTCTCCAAAGAACTGGGATGTAGCTTAGTAGCAGAGTGCTTATCCATCATTACTTTTAAGTCTTACATTGGGAAATAAGTGCTGTCATCTGGAAACCATGTACATTAGTGAAAGTTTCTATTGCTGTTAAAAAACAAACAAACAAAAAACACCATGACCTACTTAGAAAGGAAATGATTTATTTCGGCATACAGTTCTACATCACAGTCCATCCTCAAAGGGAGATAGGATAGGAACTGAAGCATGGCAGGAACCTGGAGGCAGGAGCTGATGCAGAGGTCATGGAGGAGTGCTGCTTATTGACTTGCTCCCTGTGGCTTGCTCAGCCTGCTTTCTTACAGAACCCAGAGCCACCAGCCCAGGGTGGCACTGCTCACAATGGGTTGAACCCTCCCACATCAATTATCAATCAAGAAAGTGCACTACCATTTTCCCACAGGCCAATCTGGTGGGAACATTTTCTTACTTGAGGTTCCTGCTTCTAAAATGACTCTGGCTTGTCTCAAGACAACATAAACAGTACTACACAAGTCATTTTTGCTTATATTGGATCACTAAACTAAATCATGGATATAATCACCTTTAGTGAGAGTTGGCCATGAAAGGGAAGGGTGGAATTTTTGTTGTCAGCACCAATGAGTTATTATATACTAGCTGTAGGAGATAGGATTTCAAATATGAAATGGAGTCTGATACATGACCTTTAGATTATAGAAGGAAGTTGATAATATCTATTGAATGAGCAAAGAAAAGGCAGACAGACCCAAATGATGAACATCTGATCAGATGAAGGATGGCTTTCAGTGGCAGGCAATAATGTCAGCTGTCCTAGGCTGGGGATTTTGTAGCACATCCCAGCATAGAAGGCTGATACATAGTGTACCTAAGCTACAACCAACAGTCCAACCCATTCCCTTACACTCCACTCTTCTCTCTCCTTTTCCTGCTTGCCATCTGTTGCTGTAAGGTTCTAAATCTACTGAAGGTCAAAGCTTCATCTCTCTTTGTCACTAACTGTTGTTCTTAAGGTCGCTAGTCACTGATTATTGACGTCAGCCAACTTTATTCTTTCCTCCTCTCTTCTTTTCTCTTCTTTCTTTGCCTCTTCCTTTTTCCTTCTTGTTCCTTTTTTCTTTAGCATTTTAGACAGGATCTCACTGTGTTGACTAGACTGGCCTTGAACTTGTGATCTTTCTGCCTCTGCCTCATAAGTGCTGCTATCCAGGCATGTGCCACCACACCCAGAAATTCTTTCCTCCCCTTCTTCCTTTTTTATTGTTTTTTCGTTTTGCTTTTTTGAGACAGGGTTTCTCTGTAGCCTGTCCTGGAACTCCCTCTGCAGACTAGGCTGGCCTCAAACTCACTGAGATCTGCCTGCCTCTGCCTCCCAAGTGCTGGGATTAAAGGCGTGCGCCATCAACTCCTGGCCCTCCTCCTCCTTTAAAAAAAATAAAACCAAAAGTTTTTAGGGACCAGAGAGATGCCTCAGTGGTTACGAACACTTGTCATTCTTCCAGGGGACCCCAGTTTGGTCCCCAGAACCCACATGGTGGCTCACAATTATCTGTACCTCCAGTTCTAGAAGATGTGACACTTTCTTCTGGCCTCCATGGGCACCGTGTGTGCTTGTGATGCACAGACATACATGCAGACAAAACATACATGCACATAAGATAAAAATCAATGCGCCTTTGAAGAATTCTTTGTTCTGTCCCTACTTGAGTGACTAGAATACTCTCTCTGCCTTATAACATGTGGTTATTGTGAAGCTCAATCCCATCACCCTCCATGTGTTCTTTATGCTGCAGCATCCACCCTCGAGATAAACAGACTGTGGCCTATCGACTGCACCTGGGGGCTCGAGCTCTGGCTTATGGTGAGAAAAATTTGGCCTTTCAAGGACCACTACCTAAGAAGATAGAACTGTTGGCTCACAGTAGGCTGCTCAGCCTCACTTATGATCAGAAAATCCAGGTGCATAGGCAAGACAACAAGTCATTTGAGGTGAGAATAGTGGGGGTGGAGGTGTGGGGGAAGTGAGGTAGCTGGGAATCTTACCCCACTGAGACCCTTTTCCATCAATGCAGTGTGATGATGAAACAGCTGCTGGTTGGCTGGGGCTGAGCTTATCTCAGAGGGACAAATGTACAACTACTGACCCATTAGTGTGGACACAAGTTTGATAGAGCAACCAGGGAAGGGAAAATTAGCCCCTAATAAACCATATTTCTTTCCTATTTCCTTTCTCAGGGCAATCACCTTGGCTCAGAGAGTGGCCTTATTTGTACTTTATCTGTTAAATGATCATTGCTCTAAAATAATCCTCTAAACCTTAGATGTCTTTTTTGCTGCACACTTCTAAAATCTGAAATTCTTAGAGTTTAGTGTTTCCCTTGAAAATCTTAAGCTTGGTGATTTCCAGCTTAGTATGAATGAATGTAGACAGTCTACTTTCTCCCACTATCCAGCAGGGATCACGTCTGTAGAATTGGGGCCACTGATTAAAGAGATGAATTAGAATCGCTTATGGTTGAGAGAAGAGACATTCCTAGATGGCTCGCTTTGGGCAGCCTGAGGATACCAGGCTGGGAGCTGCTGTGTGAAGAAAGGATACTGTAGGAGATAATAACAGTGTCAGGTACCCTTTATGCAGGAGTTTAGAGCTGCAGCTCCCAGGAGTCCACACACCTCAGACACCTGGTCAGTGTCTACCCTCTGTTTCTTTCCACATGGGTTTGAGGTGAATTTAGAGACTGTGGAGAGATCTGCACTCTCTCCATTGTCCGCTGGTGGTCTGCCTTTCATCCGGCCCTGGAACCATGGTTAGGGTTAGGGTAGAATTTAACCTTCAGGGTCTGATAATTTGCCTTCTCTGGACTGCTTTCTAATGCCCAAAGTTCAGCAGCCAAGGTTGCTTGTGTCCTGTCCTTACTTCATACCTCCTCTGGGAGCCCAGAGAGCCACAGCTGGGTTGGTAGCTCACATATTGGTGCTGGCTTTGTCATCTGGAGGGAAGGATCAACTAGAGAATGTTCAGGGGGTTCAGTCTCTGAATGCTTGACTGTTCTTGTCTCCCTGGAAAGTTACTAGCTTTTAATTGATTTTAGTTATTTAATCACTTGAACATTAAAATTTCTTTTGGGTGCTAGGATCAAACCCAGGGCCTTGAACATGCTAGGTATATGCTCTTCCACCAAGCTATGCCTTTAGCCTACATGAACATTTACTATTAATGTGTGGCTCTGTAATCTGGTCCAGGTTCTAAATACTGTAGGAAACTGGTCTTTGGCTCAGAGTGGCCTTATTTTCCTTCCTTTCTAGTATGCCTGAAAAAGCAGTTACCAGTTTTTTTGGAACACCCTTCTAACTTGCCTGACCATTCTGTTTTTCTCTTATTAGATCTCCTGTTGCAGTGACCGTCTGTGCAAATGGCTACCCGTTTCTGTGAACAGCTTTTCTACCAAGACCCTGATCTTGGGTATCAGTGCTTGCCGAGGCACCGTGGTTGATGTTCGCTATGCCTGGACCACATGGCCCTGTGACTATAAGCAATGTGCCGTTTACCACCCTAGCAATACTTTGCCAGCTCCTCCCTTCACTGCCCCTATTACATACCAGGCTCCCAGATTTAGGGCATCAGACTCTTCTACGCAAGAATAAGTTCTTTAGATTTGGGTATTTAGGAGTTTAAATGATGACAGCAAGTAATAGAAGCCTCACTGAATACCTCCCAGTTAGCCTATGGCTGTTCCTGTATTCTGAGATGAGCACTGGCTAACAGATACTTGAGATGCTCATCTTTGTCCTCTAGTTAGCTCAAGCTCTGTGCTGCTCTAATTCTTAACTACAACATTGGGCCTTACCACCACCCACTTCCCTGGTATAGGGAGTGGAATGCCCTATTTCTGCCCTTCATCCAAAACTGGACTCTCAGACCTATAAGAGATTTAAAGGCCTTGGAGACTGGTGCTTTGTGTGTTCTTTACAACCCCCTCCCCCAAATGACTATGGAATGCTGTGAAGTTTCCATCCAGGGAGCAGAATCTCCCATCAAATGTTCCTACCCCATGACAAAATATTTCAGGTAACCTTAGACACACCACGTATTTGTATCCTCATTAAGTTTCCCCAAACTATCTGTTTTTAGCCCAAATCTTATTCTAAAATGAATCTTTGAGACAATCAGTCCTATGTTTAGGTGCCAAGGAGTGGCCTTAAGGAATAAAGATCAAGAGCTCAAAGGGTGGAGAAATCACAGGCATAGGGACACATGAAAGAAGATGTACTTGGGGCAAATAGGTCCTTAAAAATAAGTCTCAGGTCCCTGAGAGATAGAAGTTCAACTAAGGCTAATCCCCATTGAGAAAGAATGTAGGCTGCCAGGAAAGCTACATGGTAAGCTTACAGAACAAATACAGGCAAGGCAAAGGTATGATGCAATTCACCATTTGATGACAGACAGCTGGCAGCTCTGAAAATTAGAAATAGGAAATATTTAGTTAGGGGAGGGGTGGTAGAGGAGGAGGGGAGGGAGAGGGAACTGGGATTGTCATGTAAAACAATCTTGTTTCTAATTCAAATAAAATAATTCAAAAAAAAACACACCAAAAAAAAAAAAAGGAAAGAAATAGGAAATAAAAGTATGATGCCCACACCTTTAATTCCAGCACTTAAGAGGCAGAGACAGGCAGATCTTTGAGTTCAAGGCCAGTTAGTCTACAGAGTGAGTTCCAGGACAGTCAGAATTATATAGAGAAACACTGTCTTGAACATCCCCATAAAGATACCAGAAATAAAAATATTGTAATTAATGATGTGTTTATATATATACAGTCAAATTGTTAGAGACTTACAAAGTGCCTTGAAGCATGGGAAAGGAGTACAAGTGTCACCTGTACACAGCTTTTTTGTTCTTTGATGTGAGACGTGGGAACTGAAGCAGTGGAGCATTTCTCATCACTGTGGGGCTCTTGTGCCATTAGAAGCAGTAAGAAAGATGTTGTGTCAGGAGTTTATTTGGTTAAAAACAAAAACAAAAAACCCCCCAAACTATTCTGCAAGGGCCCTTGACTTGTGTGGATTTCTAGCCTGCATTTAACTCCTAATGCCCACACTTTGATCTCTGTATCTGGCCATATGAGAACAAAAGCCCAGTAACCATCAATTCCCAAGAAAAAAAGTGAAATCTATCTGCCTATCCCTCTGCCAAACCCTGGTGGTAATCCCACCAAATGAGAGTAAGGACCACCACCCAAATTCTTTGGTTCAATTATGCAAGCTTTATTTTCTGTCATACAGAGCTGTCTCCATAAATTGGGGTTTGAGAAAATAGCATTGAACGCCGGAGATGGAAGGGCTTATTATATAGCCCCCCAAATCAGCAAGACTGGTGGTTTTTCAAGGATTGGGGGATTTCCAGAGGAAATTTGGCTGAGCATTTCAAAAATTATTTGGCAGAACACCTTATCAGAGTATATTCAAGGTGTGAGTCAAACTCCAGAAACAGGCTAAAGCACGGCCAAGCTTGAATTGCAGCAAACAGAAATGAACTTACTCTGACCTTATAACAAAGTGACTTTCATACTTGAAGTTAGGCTGGTTCATCACTGGCACACATGCCCATGTTGTTCTAATGTGGAGGCTGCTAGAACCCCACAAACCCCAACCCAATGTCCTTTAACACCAATAATTGGTACATAACAGTGCAAATTTTGCTTCAGATAATGCATGCAGAAATGAAGCCATGGATGAATCAGATTTTTAGTGTTTGAAAAGTTCAAAACATTGTGTGGGGATTGTGTATTTCCCCAAATGGAAATAATTTTTAACTGTTTGAAGATTAATCACTGACTAGAAAATTGGGTTAAAGGAGAGTGTCAATAAAAACCAGCCCTGAATTATCACTCAAGGAGAAACACTACTGTGCTGACATTGGCCTGGCTTGTATTGTATTTCATATGAATATGTGTGTGTGTGTGTGTGTGTATGTATATAAATATATTACATGATTTACATATGTATATGTAAATACATATACACACTGTAGTTGAAACTAACCTGTCCATATCTGATATATTTTAGTGGGATGTGAATTTGTTCAAATAATTTTACTTTGAAAAGATGTAGATGTTGTCTTTCAAAATTTTTGTTTTTTTTCTTTTTGAGATAGGGTCTCACTATGTAGCTTTGGCTGTCCTGGAACTCAAGAGATCTGCCGACCCCCTACCTCTGAATATAGTGGCATGGGCCACTATACCCAACAACTTATTAAATTTATGCAGTTGGTGGATTAAGGTTTGTAGTTCAAAAGTTGTGAACTTATGTTAATCCACCTTGTTGTAAAAAATTTCTTTGGAGTCAGGATCTCACTTGTAGTCTTGTCTGGCTTTGAACCCACAAATCTGCCTGCCTTTCCTTTTTGGGAGTAAAGGTGTGTGCCACCATGCTTGGCTTAAAAAATGAAATGTTCATGTTGCCTTTACTCAGGTTGTAATCCAATGTGCTGGTATTTTGTATGGTAAAAGGAGCATGCTGTAGGAACTTGACAAAAACAAGACCAGGGCATTACTTGTGTTCTCTCCTCTTCAAGCCTGGGAGATAAGGAACTATGAACTTGGGCCCGTAATGTGGTACACTGATGCAGTAGGTGGCACAGACAAGCCCCCCTTCCACCACCTTTAATGGTGTATGTAGGACCTACAAAGTCCAATTGCATAGAATATGTTCAAAATGAAATGACAATGAGTTTGTATGGAGGAAGGGAACTAATCCTCAACTCTGTCTTTTCTGAATTTGTGTTAACATTGTGTACAAGTGAATTCTTTAATAAGGAATTGAGTTAGAGGACTTTATCCCCTCAAAAGGAGTGCAAAATTTGACAAAAAAGATGAACAGATATATGAGTTCCTATTTTGAAAATAAGCAGAGAACTTGTCCTACTGATACTGACAAGAAAATAAAGCTGGGGCCTGGGTTATAGGGGCTGGTGACTCAATATTCCTGATTAGAATTTAGTGTAGTGAGTTGTTAGACTCTTTACTTCATGAATGAGCAGCTGCCATGAACTCACTTTGTTAAACCGAATCCCTCAGTGATGTTACAGTTATAGCCTTAAGGAGGAGAGTAGGTCAAAATGGCTCTGCATAGAACTAGTCCCCTATAAAAGGGACCTGGTGACTCCCTTCCACATGTAGTCATAGCAAGGCAGCTAAGAACCAAGCTCTCACCAGGCATCTTGAACTCCCAGGCTCCCAAAATGAGAAATAAACTTGTTGTTTATAAGCTATCTAGTATATGACATTTTAACAGCCCAAACAGATGAAGTGTATTCATGAAGGTTCACTTCAGGAAGAGCTAAGCAAACATGATCATATCCTGATTACAAGAAGATTAAAACTAAGCAGAACTGTCAGATATTTATTACTAAAAATAAAACAACTGAAGTTTATTCCAGGATACACTGTCAGCACAGGAACGTCCGTGATGAAATGTGTTAATATTGTCTCTCCTTCTCGACTGCTGTCTTCTTCCACATAGATTAAGTTTTAGTTTAGGTCAAAAACATGCTGAGGAGGTAGGCTCTCCCCCTCTTCAGTCTGAAGACTGCATTGGGCTACACTGTGATGGAGACTTTAGGTCCTGTAGGTCAGTGTCCACCAAGGGTTCGTGTGTCAGGAACTCTGGCTGGTAAGATGATACAAAGGCTTCATGTTGAAGCTCAGGTAGGTCCAGGGACCCTGGGGGAAAAAAAAAAAATCCTTAATTGCACCATTGCCTGGGAATCTCTTGACTGGCTTGGCCAAATACGCCAAGCCAATCATGGCTTGATTAATTCCTTACACTTGTAAAAGTCAACCCTATTTTGCCCTCGGTTGGGCAATGGAAAGAAAATGAATAGATGTAGTGAATTGTCATACACACAAACAATTATGAATCTAAAATTCCTGAGCCCCTGACCACTTTCTGTTTATGGGAAATAATCCAGGCAACATAGGTGGGGCCAAAAGCCACCAATGACCTTTGACTTCACCTTAAGCTTTATTCCCTGTACAGCAAACCCTACCCCATTTCTGTTCTGTGACTTAAGTTACAGAATGAAACACTAAAGTTTCTGGACAGGTTCTGTAACATGGGAGCCCCAGGCAGGCTTCACCCCCCCCCCCCCCCCCCCCCCCCGCACACTCTATGGCTGGCTCAGTGAAGCATGCGACTCACTGCCCACCAATGTGTGATTTGGGTACCGTAGTCTAAAGATGGTCGATTTTTTAACCAAAAAGGCAAAGTTAAAAGATACCTGGCAGAATGGAGTCCTCATGGTCATCATCAAAGGTCTGTGTCTCAAAGGCTTCAAGGCTCATAGCTGCATCGTTCTCTGTCAGTTCCTGGGAGAGCTGCCCCTTCCTGGGTTTGCATGCATCAGACTTCACCCACTGATGACTGTGGACCAAAGGGAATCATTCTTGAGAGCTGTCTGTTATCCCATAATCCTTCCTACCAAATAGATTCCCCCCTCCTCACATTGGGTCTTTCCCATTATACATCTAAAAACCATCAGCTAAGAAAAACAACCCAAGAAAACTTGAGCAGGCAAGCCTCTGGTGACAGTGCTCCATGGTACACAAAGAAAATGGCACAAATTGAGCAGCCTTAAATTGAGAATTCAAAATACTCCCAAAACATTTTGTGTAACCATGAAAAGCCACAGATGGGAAATTCCACACCTCATGGGATGATCACAATTAAAATGAAGGTGCACTAAAAATATTATATAAAAACTGTCCAGGGTGTATATGAAGCAACTGGATTTCCTGTTTCAGACTTAGTTTTGTTCCCAAGTTACCTCTTGTGCATTTAGTCACCCCCATGCCCAAACTTGATCTAAAGATCAGGAACTCAAGAGATCTGTCTGCCTCTGCCTCCTGAGTATGGGAACTCGAGGTGTGTACCACCATGCCTGGCCCACATATAAAGTCTTAGAAAACCCAAAATGACCACCAGTGAACCACATCTGAAACATGTCTCATTAAGCACTCTGGATATGGAGCAATCAACCCGGTATGCAGCATACTGGGTAACGAATGGGCTCCTGCTCACCTGTTTAGACAGATAAGTGGGTCAATATTGTGGCACACAGTGAAAGAGCAAGCACACTGTTGACACAGAAATGCATACACGAACAAAGAAGTAATTGCCAGTTTAGGATACTGGTCCGCTGGCAACTGAGTGTCTACCAAGGGAGCAAGTTTGTTTACACTTACTTGACACAGTTTTGGGCTTCTGGACAACTCTGAATCAGGTTGTGGATGACTGGATGAGAAAACCCAAAGAACTCAGCACCACATGAGAGTAGGTTAGGCATCAGTTTCCCCCTAAGCAGAAGAGAGAGAGCTTTAACTTGATGAGAGCTTAGTAGGAGATGAAGACAGGCTTGAGAATGGAATGGTGGTATGAACAAACACCACAATTGAGCTTTCCTAATATACTCCAAGGCTAGCAGCTAAGGAGCCTGAAGGACATAGCTTAGGTTTCTATAAGGCACTGAGAAAGAAAAGGTCTCAGCTGTGCCAATGGTGATCCCTTTAGTGTGTCCTCAAGCTGGTGGCCAACTTACGTTGCATTACTGATGGTCCTGACCAGTTCTTCATAACAGGCATCGGCAGAAGAGCTGACGATGGTATTCTGGGGGTCATCTTCAGGAACAATTTCAAACTGAGAATGACAGGAACAATGAGGTCAATTTGTAAGGGGGAGAAGTAGAGTTATAGGACTCCTACAAACAGTCCCAGGCTCCAGAGCTGAAGCTGCTGCACATGCCAGGAGATGAGCACAAAAACTTCTTACAATGTCGTTAAAAAAATCACACCCAAGTAAACAGAAAATCCTGTGACTTTCGATTCTGTACATCTTGCTTGACTTTGGTCAATGGTCAGCACTGAACCTGTTCCATACCTTTCTATTTACAGTCCAAGTCCAAATACAAATTGTATTTTACAGAAACGAGATACACTGTTCTGTTACCCTTTATTTCTCTGGGAAACGTAAGAGTACCTAGAAATATTCTTGGCCAAAGGATACTTTCCCAGTTTTTACTGTGTGTTTATTTTTCTTCATCTTTGCTAATACTGGATATTATCAAACTAAAGTCACCTGATGTTGGGGGAAAATTCAAGCAAAATTTTATCATAAATCAATCCTATTATACTTAAAATAGAATCTTACTTGATTAGTGACCTAAGAACATTACATTATTTTTTCTTTTAGCATTTTGTCTTTCAGAGGAAATTAAGAATCATTGTGATTTTCCTTAAAATTCTGAGACCCTGATTGGATATGCATTGCATTTAGAAGATATTGAAAACTCGGTACACTATACAATGGTAACTCTGCCTATTAGCACACTTGCTGTGGAACACACTCTGTGGTTGAGATGATGTCAAACACCAGTTCCACCTGCAGAGCTCTGACAGTGATGCAGTTCTCGACCAGGTTAGGCAGGCTCAGGTTCTCCTACTCAAGGGTCCTTGCCATGCCTCCAGCTCAGTTTTCTTGATTGGCAGCTGTATCAGAAAATGAAACAAGGAACTCTGAAACTGCTATTTTTGCCTGAGGGTCCTTGTATCTTAGCCGAAGCAACAAAGATATCAAATATCTTCTCTGTATGAATTTGCACTTAACCTAAGCCAACTTGTTTTAGCCTCAAACAGTAATAGTGTGTGTGGTAAAATTACTATGGCTTAAGGGAAAAGATATCACCTAGAAAATTAAATACAAATCTGTATCCCAGATCAAACACCCAGACTTACAGCTGTGACAGAGCTTGCCAGTTTTTCTGCATCTTGGTGTTGTACAAACGGTGATTACAAGGTATCTTATAGTGTGTCAGAATAAGTAAACAGTTAAAAAGCCAAGGATAAAAGGAGGTTCTCAAAACAGAAAGGAAAAAAGTATAGAAAGAAAGGAAAATAAGCCTACTGGCCATGAGTACCTGAGGCTGCACACCACCATCTTTGACCTGACAGGTATACAGACACTTCTGGTCTGGGCACTTCATACTGGCAAACACTCGAGTACTGCAGTAGCCCACAGGGTAGATGGCACTCTCATCATGGAAGCCAGGTCGGTTGGTGATGATCTACAAAAGATTCCCCAATCTGGAGTTGAGGTCACTTAAGGCTTTACTATGGTAGCCTTTAGAGCCACTTTGGGGCTGCAAAGAATGACAAATCAGAGAAAGTGATGGCTGTGAGCAGACAAAAACTGACCTGGTTTTGTAGGGACTAGAGATTTTCTGGGGCTGGTATGGATCAGCAAAGGGTTGCTGCCAGTGGGAACAGGGAAGGCTCAACCCCACTCCCATGGTTCTGATTATCCTGTCTATATGCTGGTCTCACTCACCTCCCCCAGGCTATATACTGTTAGACCCCCTAGTCCGATGGGGAACACAGGCCGTCCTGAGGGATCCAGGGCAATGGACCGAACCAGCTTGCGAGCACCTCCCTCCATTTTCTTTTTCTTGGATGTTTTCTTCAGAACTGAAACGCAAATCTGGGGTCACCCACTTTAGGTCCCTTCCATTGACAAGGGGAGAGGAAATTTACATGTGAATGGTAAAGGCAGAAAGATGCTCTTAATGATGGCATTTTATACCATAAAGCCATCATAAGTTGAAAATACTCTAAGTTAATACATATAATATACCTAACTTAACAAACATCATGGCAACTGAGTACACTGTGGAGTAACAAGTGTTTCCACAAGTGTGTGTCTGCATAGATGTGGCTTGATGCCATTAGCTAATATCAGAGCATCACACTGCATATCATTATCCTAAGAAAAGATCAAAATTCAAAGTTCAATTTTTACTGAATGTATCCTGCTTTCATAAAATTGTAAAATTGAAAAAAGTCACTAGTTGAACCTCTCGCTGGAACTGAAATACTATTTGCATTCACTAAATAGCCATATGGGGCTTGTCCCCCATAGCCCAAATATCTAACTTTCCTACTAACAGTAACCACTTTTAATATAAGCACAGCAGTGCTAAAAAGAATCTTACATGTTTAAGTATTCTTCAACTGTGCAACCAAGAATTGCTGAGCTAGCAGTGTGCTCAGAGGGCCGGCCACCCTGCCTCTAGGAAAGAGTGTACTGAGTGCAGTCTAGTGACTGCAGGGGCACAAGATGGGGGTGGAGGCCCCAGGCTGCTTATCCCCATCTATGAGGTTAATCACAATCTCTCCAAAGTGGCTCCAATAAGATATGGGCTTCTCAAGGGACTTTAGGGCACTGTAGGAAACACTGGTGGCCCTTTGTGTGAACTAGTTAGTCTACTAGGTCTTTGTTATCAGTAGAGCCACTGAAGCAACGGATACACTGTCTTCTTAAAATACCTTCCAGTTTGTTGTTCTCTTTGCCCTTCTCTTTTTTCTCCTTCTTGGATTTCTTCCCAAAGGGTTCCTCAGCCCCAGTGCTGGGTCCAGCTCCCTGGATAGTTCCCACAGGGCCGGCCACACCATAAGCCAGGGGCAAACTGGAGCTGTGGGAAGGAGCAGGAGCCTGTGGTTCCCCTTCAGTCAGAGCCTGAAGCTGGAGGAGCTTCTTCAGCAAATATCTGAGGTGGGAAAGGAATGAATGGGAGGAGAGGTGTGAAGCTCTTTATTCTCTTCAATTTATAACTTTACTAAGTACTGGGAATTGAAGAATTATATACAAGATTATCACACTCACACAATAGGGTTCTTATTGGAGCTTGGAGATAATGAAGTGCCAGAGGATTATCAATACTCAAGAAATCAAGATAATGGCTAGAACTTCACTAGAACCAGCTGGGCTCTTTTACCTTCCAGGTAGAAGGCCTTAGGGCATCTGAAGGGTGTTCATATGAATTAGAGGTATCCACATACTCACTTGCTTTGCATAGGGAAATACAGACTGAATATTTGTAGAATGAGAAGCAGCATTTTTTATCCCTTGGTTTTCATAACTGGGAAGTGATAATAAGGTAACTTATTACATGTAGCAAGAAGGCTCTGACAGAAAGATGAGAGGAAGAACTGTTGTCATCAGAGCCCAACTTGAGGGTGAAACACCACAGGTTTAGAGTTTCTCTGTATTGCCTCCAGTGGGTTATGCAATGTGCAAGAATCAATTGGCGAAACAACAACAACAACAACAACAACAACAAACTCCTTATCAATCACTAATAACAACAACAACAACAAAATGAAGCTAGCTTACCTTCTTTCTTCTTTTGCTTTAAGAAATTTTTCCTCAAGACGAGCAATTTCATCACAAATAGCAGCATTTTCCTTTAAGAAAAAAATGGACTGAAGTCATATAAAATGAATTTAAAAATGAAGCTATTTTCTGGGAACAAGATCTGTATCACAAACAAACAAACAAACAAACAAACCCCCTCTGAGCTTCGGGATAAAAGGGAAATGCTATTCTGCTCTGTGTACAAGCTTCCAGTACATCTTTACAGGGCTGGGAGATTGCCTAGCAGGGAAAAGCACCTTCTATGCAAGCACAACAACATGAATTTGATTCCCAGAACCCATAGTGGAAGGAGAGAAATGACTCCTGACAGTTGTCTGCTAACCTCTACATGTGCTTGGTACCACACACGCATTAATAATAAAAAGAAATTTCTTTAAAATAATCTGTAGGGTTCTATTGCAGGCAGAGTAATTACATAATTTCTTATCCAATGAAGGAACATGTTTCAATGAACAGGGGCACTTTTAACACGGGTGCCAGAAAAATATGGCACACTGGGGTTTGCATACATACATTTCGCAAATCAAGGAATGTGGCCACTCCAATTAGTGTAGCCTGTGGCCGAGAAAAGGATATACTACTTAGACCCAAACTTACATTACTACAAATTTCTAAGGACTAGCCATGTTCACCAGCCTTGACCTTGACAAGGACCATCTAACCCACAGTATTTGATAGGACAATACCTTAGAGAGAGAAAAAGGATGAGAAATTAAATAATGTGCAAAATCTTTAGTATCATCATTCCTTACTTATGACTCAGTCTATCTTACAACCAATTCTGAAGGAAATGCCCATTTGAGAGCTTTCACAGGTGGACCCACCATTTCAATGTTCAAAACATCCTCTGGCTTCACAAAGATTTTCGTACTCTTAAAGGAACCATCATCCTTAAGGAACAAATTTTAAGCATTAGGTAACTCTGACATGAAGTGACAAAAGGGATTAGTAAATGAGGTGTTGCGTATCTTGATTTACATTTCTTATTTATCTCCAACACACATACAAATGTTAATGCTTTAGGAATGGCAGATTTAAGGTCAAAACTTTGCCTGATGAATCTAGAAGGCCTAATATGTTTAATTGAAATTTTATAGAAAGAAGAGTTAAACCACCAATTCAGATGTGTGCGAGCATTTGGGACGTATACCTATTTCCAAGCACTGAAGTGACTCTGGTTAAGCCAGAATAGTCTAATTATTAGGCTTATCACACCCTAATAAGTCTTGGTTGGCAAAGCAGTTCATTCACTAAATCCGAAATCCCTACAATTAAGGCAGGAAGTGGCAATACACCTCAACAACAGACAGCTGTGTGCTTTCTTATATGATGGGTTCCATTTCCAATACCGGGTAGAGGGAAGGCAGAAACACCTTAGAAGCCTCGTCAAAGGGAGCTACAACCCGGCATTTCTGAAAGATTTAGGGGCCTGTTTAAGCAAGGTGTCAGCCATAGTGTTGGGGTTGGGGTGTACTTAGGAAATAGGCTGTGTAGTGTGAATGAACTGTAATCAGGACATTCAAGCTGGAGTCGGGGCAAACCATCTCTCAGGGTTGACACTTATTAGCTCGTCTAGAAAATGAAACGTAGCAAAAAGGTAATGATGACAGTTTACTGGCGGAGCACTTTGCAGTCCTCATTTACAAAGGAGTAGAAGGACTATAGAAACTTATAACTAATTCACGGATAGGGGACTAATACGTGATGAAATTAACGCTGGACTGACACTGTGGGGAAAACAGTCCTCAGGGGGAGAGTGGCTGAACCCAGACTCACAAACACCGTGGCCTTGGCCGCTTTACGCAGCCGCAGGTACTTCAACCGGTACTTCTCGTTCTGGCTCTTCTTCGGGAGCTTTTTCATCCTGGCCTTGTGGGACAGCGGGGTGCGCGGCTCGGAAGCCAGGCCGCCTAGCAGGCTCATGATCCGGCCCCAGCTCGGGGGCTTCGGGCCGCGGGGGGCATGGAGGGGACGTAAAACCAACTGGCGATCCCTAGCACTTCCGCGTCAGTATCCAAATGCAGCCCCGCCGGAAGTTGCGCAACACCATAGTCACGTATAACTTCCGGGTTTGGAAGCCGCGGGTGGTCCGGATCTAGCTGAGGACGGGGGGGAGGGGTGTGGCTCAGGGCTGTGGGGAGAAGCTGAGGCTGGAGAGGACCGGTCGTACCCGGGTGTTAACAGTTGCGTAGTAAGCAGCAGAAAAAAAAAAAAAAAAAAAAAAAAAGAAAACGAACGAAAACTAAAAAACCCCTCAAACAAAACCCGTTCCCGCTGTCGCCGCGCTCAGGCGGTGCCAGGCAACATCAGCTTTTCCCAGTTGCTCTGAGCAGACTTTCTTGGGTTTTAGGAGACTTGAGTATTAGTGCTGGAACTCAGCTTCCAGTTTATGCTACTCTCACAAGTGTCGTGAACTTCGGGGATAGGAAAAAAAAGACAAAAAAAAAAAAAGACGACCTTGATTGTCCCAAAGCTTGGGATGTAATAAGCAGTTTTAATAAAATGTTAGCACAAAGTCGGCATTTAGTGGTTTTTGAATGAAACCAAGAGGGTTCCTATGCACATACCCTCCAATGTTTTTTAATCGTTTAATCTTTATAACTAAGGTCAGTTGAAGGATGGACAAATATTTAAGTGTGAGATCGCCCTACACCCGACAGCAGACTTAAATTCTTTTAGTAAGTGTCACAAAACCAGTTGGGTGAGCCTCTTGTACAGTGTTTTTTTTTAATCTCTGAAAACTATATAAGTAATGAGATGGGTGGGATTTCCAAACTAGTGTCCTGAAACAAAAGGAATTGCTGTTAAATTATCAAAATAAAGACATTTAAGGTTGTACATGAAAGTTCAGAAAGATGTTACATAATTAACCAGTTCATTGAATTACTAAAGAAAAATCCCAAGCATTGGTGGCAGATGCCCTTAATCCCAGCATTTGGGAGGCAGAGGCAGGCAGATCTCTGTGAGTTTGAGGTCAGCCTGGTCTACAGAGTGAGTTCCAGGACAGGTTCCAAAACAATAAAGAGAAACCCTGTCTTGAAAAAACAAAAAAACAAACAAACAAAAAAGAAAAATTTAATACTAATAAAAACAACAGAATTCAGTAAGTGACCCAGGTACTCTTGTCTCTGAACGCTGTAAAAAACAGTTGCAGCTTTGACAAAATGGATTTTGTTTCTTTATTTTGTTTTTCAAGATACCACCTCCATCCTGCCATCCTGTGACAAAATGGATTTTAACACAGAAAAAGCTTGTAGATATTCTCCTGTAACTGCCCAGGTTATAAGCTGCTTTTGGTGGATGTGACTGTGTCTAATGGTACAGCTGCAGGTGCCATTTGCTTTCACTAATGTACCTAAGGCAGCTCTGTAGTTTTAGTTTTGGAAGCTGTCAGAATTAGGACAGTCTACAAAATACACTGTCTCTGAAAATATGTACTGGAATCTTATGTGGGACCCTGAGAGAAGTCGTGCTAATCACAGTTGATTTTATTCTTATTAAAAATGTTATTTGCTATCTAGCTGTGTTTCATTCTGTTAGGATTTTGAGATCTGACTTTATTTGTATTATTCATCTTCTTCATGTCTACCAGGAGGAAACTCCCAGCCTTCATTTTAATCTGCAGGCTGTTTTGGACTTCAGTGGAATATGCACAAACGTGTTTATTGTTTCTTCTTCATTAGAGACTTCATCTTTTACAATTAACACACTTTCCTTGCACATTTTGTAAATCAAGATGGTATTATTTATTTGTTGGCTTTTAGAGACTGGGTCCTTTAAACTCATTATGTAGGGGAAGATGACCCTGAATTCCTTGTCCTCCTGTCTCTCTTTCCCAAATTCTGGTAAATACATGGCATTGACAACAGTGTCCAGCCTAGGGAATTTTTCCATGGCCTAGGGTATAACTTGTCTAGTAAGTAAAGGGCCCTGGGATTGATTTCTATCACTCCTGAATGAATGAATGAATGAATGAATGAATGACAGAGGACTCAAGTTTAGTTCTCAGCCACTGCCTCCTTTGGCTCACAAAAGTCTGTAATTCCAGTCCAGCTCTAGGGGATCTGACATGAGCACTTGCACTTGCATGTGCAAGCCTGTCCCTCATAATAACTAAACTCAACATAACTAAAATTTAAAAGAAAAACAAATCTTTGAAAAAACAAAAACAAAAGAAACCCATTATTTTGAGCTTGATCCTATTCATATTAAACTTTTGACCAAAACCAAAACACACACACACACACACACACACACACACACACACACACACACACACACAAAACAAGAAACCACCACCACCAAAACCAAACAAAAACAACATAAAGCCCCGGAGAAACCCATAATGCCACCTCTCTGAATGAACCACTGTTAACATTTTAATATGTGTCTGATATTCTCACAAAGGTTAGACCGCCCTGAATACAATGTTTCTTTTTGGTTATTTGTTAGCATTTTTTTAAGGGAGTTATGACTTCTTTGAAAGCACGGTTTTATTTTGTCTTACTTTTTTGGGTGTATATGTGGTATATGTGTGTGTGTGTGTTCACCTGAGTGTAAGGGCACATTCACCTATGTAGGTACACATGGAGAATGGGAATTGATTTACTGAATGTCTTCTCCAGTTGCTTTTCCATCTTACTTTTTAAGAAATTTTTTTCTCACTGAGTCTGGAGCCATATTGGTTAGACTGGCTGGCCGTTGAGTTCCAGGAATCTGCCTGCCTTGGCTCCCCAGTGCTGGGGTTATAGGTGTGCACTGCCACACCTGGATTTTTAGGTGAGGGGTATGGATCTGAAATTAGTGTCCAATACTTGTGCAGTGAGAACTGTACCCTGGGAGCTATCTCCTCAGTCCTGGAAGCATCATTTAAATGCGTCTTAACTGTTCTAGCTATGGTTATATTGTCTTTTGCACAATTATTTCTATGTTGTTTGACTTTTTGATCAGTTTGTGTGACACACATCTCTGTGGCCAAGGCCTTTTGATATTGGACTATGTAAATGAGTTTGTGTGTTCCAAAGCATGTGATGCTACTGACCAACTTGTTCTCTTACGAATTTATGAAGATTAGGGCCTACTATAACACAACTGTTAGAAAACTTAATTGATATAGTATGAAAGCTTATTTCTGAAGTAGATTTTGCTTGGTATGGCAACATCCATGTAAGGAAAGAGGGAGAAAATAGGAAGAATTCTTGAAGGAGCTACTCCTGGACACCCTAAAGTACAAGGGGTTGTTGATACAGTAAAGGGTAAAGAAGTGCACCATGGAGGCAAGACTGCATGTCCAAATACCCAGTGTCATGAGAAGCATAGGTACTTGAGTAGCTGATTACAGTGGAAGCTGTGTGCACCTATTACGGGCTTGCCTTCTAGCATCTAGTCTTGTGGAAGGAAAGAATTCAGTCTAGAGACACAGGGTTTAAGTAGGAGTCTATTCAGCAATGCAAAGCAAGCCCTCCAAAGAGACTGAAGTGGGCTATCCAAGGGTGTGTGTATGGGGACAGTAGTTCAGAGGGTTCTGTGTTATGGATTTTAAAGAAGTTACAGGTGAGTAGCATCTTCATGGAGTCATGTCTTGTTTTTCCTCCCATTACCCATTTATGGTATTTCTTCCCATGATCCTCTAGAAATATCCATGACAGTGGTGACTTGAAGGGTGGGGGACAGGAGGTGAAGGTGAAGGAGGAAGGGAAGGAAGAGGAGGAGGGGATGGCAGTGTTATCAGAAGCACAATGTAAGTGTTATTATAATGAAGCTGAGATCTTTTGAGGACAGAGAAACTTGGCTAGGGCATATCTATAATAAAGTGCCCTGGTATTTTGGGTTTTGATACAGTAGGAACTACTTATCAAGGATGTCTAACTGCAAAGACCCATTCTGGTAGTCAGGAGACACAACTACTAAAATGCAGCTGCATTTTTGATGATGTTGTTTGTTTTGGTCACCTCATATCTAATTTCTATTTGAGGCTTCTCAAAGTGCCATGACTGATATCATGTCTGTCTGTCAGTTAGGAAAGTTATGCTATTCCATAGTGCAGCCATGCTGTTAGAATGAGTTTTAAAGTAGTCTGTTAAGTTTCACAAACAAGAACGGATTGGGCTGTCTTCTACAGCTTGTTTCTCCCTGTTCCATCACTCATGTCTATCTTTTTACTTAATGGGGAAGCAAGAAGAGAGAGTGAAGTAGTGGGCTACGGTGTGGATCATGAAAGGCTCCTGTACTCACTGAGCAGTTGATCTTTTATTAATGACATAAGACTTTTATTAACGTCATCGGGGAGCATCTATAAGCTCTTGGCTTGCTTTAGGTACATTTGCCTGAATTTGTCAGAAGCAACCTGACTTTCCTACTTACCTATATTAAGAAGGATCTAAATGGCTTGTGTAAAAATTCTCTCAAGATATACATAACACACAGTAAAAAATATTCATTAAGAGACACCATGGTACTATGGGTAGATCACAGTCTATGGAATCAGAGCAAACCTTTGGCAGTTAGATGCAAGGATAGAATAGTGAATCATAGAATGTACACAAATGGATCAATGTGGCTTTTATGTTTAATATTTATTTATTTATTCATTTTACTCATTTTTAATTGATTTGCATGTGGATATCGGAAGCTAACTTGCAGGAGTTGGTTCTCTCCTTCTACCATTTGGGTACCAGGATTGAATGCAGGTCATCAGGCTTGGCAACAAGCCCCTTAACCTACTGGCCTTCAGTTGTTGGCTGTAAGTGAAGGGGTAGTATCCCTTGAACTATTAAACCTTGTGAAAATGATAATAGTCCACAATCTGAGACCTTGTGGAAAAGAAGTTTCAGTTTCTATAATAAAAAGTGTATTTGACCCTGAAAGATTCTGCTCATGGCCTATACTTTTGTCCTTACATCTCAAGAGCAGATTACAAGTTAAAGTTATTTCTTGTCTCACTTTGCAGGCCTTGGGAGGCTTGGCAAGGATGAAGATGACTACAGAGCAAGATGAACAGGCAAAATCAAAGTGTTTCCATTCCTTATTAATCTCTTACTAAATTTTTCTACCTGACCATTCGGGTGAGGCAAGTATGACTTTTAGAGTGAGTGGATATTATGAGAATTTCCCTCCATAAATGGCCTATTGGTCATTCAGCTTTACTGTTCTCAGAATACTCTAGACTTAATTTTTCAGTTCTTTGACACTTTACTACTAGACTTCACATTGAATTTTCATTCATTGATTCTATCTTCTTATAAATACAGGATATTCAGCCAAATCCAACCTTACTAATTTTAAGTGGATATCATCATCATCACCATCATCATCATTTGTTTTGGTCTTTTACTCTGTATAGCTTGTGAAGAAGGGGAGTTACTTTATACAAAACTTATCTTCCCATGGTTCCTTTCTTAACTATGGGTGTTCATCATACACCTGTTGGGTGAGATGTTTAGGCTTTGAGGGTTCTAACCCCGCCAATAAGGTCATAAAATCGACCACTGTGTCAATGTTGTGTTTCTGAGTGGTTGTGTCCTTTAACACACACAAAACACTCAGCCAGCTAAAAGAAATGAGCTCAGAGATGTTTGCTCGGAGGAAAAGAAGGATCACATTGAGGTCATTGATGGGGCATCCCAGCATCTTTCTGCTGAGGAGATCAAAAGCTGGGAGCATCTCATAGATGGAGAGGAGTCGTTTGTCCCACCGACACAGCTGTGTAAGGTTGTATATTATCACTGGAACCAGTATGGTGTATATTACGGCACTGGAGAGACTAACAATCTGGAAAACAGACAGGGAGGTCAGCCTGCAGGTGATCAGATCTGGCACATGGGTCTCAGCATGTAGCAGCCCTGTCTTGATGGAGCAGCTGAATTCTTCTTGGAACAAGACATCTAAATGGAAGTGGCCAAGGTATAGGTAAGTGGCTGAGGTGAAGAGGAGTAAGAGGGAGTTCCTCAGGAGGTAGGTGGCCACTAACGAATGGGAGCGTTGCTTGCATGCCAGGTACCGCTCTAGCAAGGGGAATTCAAAGTACCGTTCTTTCCGGGCCCTGGGCAGGGGAAGAAAGAAGGCACTGTTAGGAAGCATCACTTAGAACCACACCCCGAAAGTCATGTGGGAGACTAGCAGGTCTGTGTATCTAACACTACATTACATTTTTTATCCTTTATTTTTATGTTGGGCTCATGGGCGGTTAGCCTGCACATCTGTCCATGTACTATACGCATACATTACCTGCAGAAGCCAGAATAGGGGCATTGGAGCCCTTGGGACTGGAGTTACAGATGTTGTGAGCAGCCATGTGAGTGCTAAGAATCAAACTCTTGTCTTCTGCAAGAGCAGCCAGTGCTTTTAACTGCTGATCCATCTCTCCAGCCCCAAGCACGACATTTTTGGTATCCATGAAAATCTGTATTCCCTACTTAATCAAAACCACAAGTTTTCCTGAAGAAGAGGTGTGTGAGTGCACCTCAGTTCTCCAAATATTAAATGGAGTGTCTTAAATTCAGGGATAATCAATACACCATGAATGGGCACAGTCCAAGTGAGTTGCTTCCCAGCAAGGTTAACTGGAGCTCAAAGCTGAAGTAGCATCTACAAAGCAATAAGCTTATGACTGGGAATGTGAATAATGGAATCCTGTGCTCTGAATATGACTTTGAGGCCAGTTCATTCGTTTTGTACAAATTAATACGTTAACAACTCATTGTTGAGAGTTGTGCTGTCGAGGTACAGGTAAGTCCGGCTCTGCTTTGAGTAAGCTTTAGTGTCTGCCTTGAGGGGAAGGGCAGATAAGATGTGCCAGTAAAATTGATGCTTGTTGCTAAATGCACATAAGGCATGCAAGCCATAGTAGTTGTGAAGTTTGGGGGATGGAGTAATCATAAGTTAGAGTGTTCAGGAACCGTGAAAAAGAATATTGGCTTAATATGGGTTCCAAAATGGTAGAGGGGAACTTTTTTAAGAAGACATAGCATGCACACGAACATGAGGCAGAACATACAATCACAAATCTTAGCTGAAATCCCCTTTCACTGGTGCCCATTTTAAATGCCAGACCCATTTAAAAACTGCACTATTCTTTTTTGGGGGGGGCAGGGGAGGTTTGAGACAGGGTTTCTTTGTGTAGCTTTGTAGACCTGTCTGGACTTGAACTCACAGATATTCGCCTGCCTCTGCCTCCCAAGTGCTGGGATTAAAGGTGTGCACCACTTCTGCTCTGCTAAAAACTGCAGCATTCTTATCTCTTAGCTTTCCATCTCTCTTCCCCTCTATTACTTTTTCTTCCTTCACACTGTTTATCATCTACTAAAACAATTTTTTAAAGATTTTATTTATTTGTTATGTATATAACATTCTGCTTCCATGTATATCTGCACTCCAGAAGAGGGCACCAGATCTCATAACAGATGGTTGTGAGCCACCATGTGGTTGCCGGGAATTGAACTCAGGACCTCTGGAAGAACAGCCAGTGCTCTTAACCTCTGAGCCATCTCTCCATTCCCTACTAAAACAAATTTTTATGTATTTTGCTTACTTGCTGTGTGCTTTCCTTCAATAGAATCTTAGCCCACATTGGTAAGTATAGGTTTGTTTCCTTTGTCCTCTCTCCTGAACACCTGCACTTGCATGTGTGCACACACATGCATACAGACATACACACTATCTAAGCCTGGTACTTTGATAGATGAATGACTAATTCCATCAATTATTTGCTCAAGGATCAGGGGGAAACTACTTAGGTAACATAGAAGATTTCTGTAGTTCAGACCTTTGAGGTCTGGGAGTGCTTCAGATTTTTATGGGTTTTATACCTTTATTTTGGAATACTTGAAAGACTTTACCAATGCTATTTTTTAAAAAATTGGATATTGGAGCACTGCTCAATTTGGAGATTAGGAATACTCATATTGTAAGTACAAGTTTGAAAAGCAGCTGATGTGCTTGAGGCCTTGGAGAGATATTTGAGACTTTCAACACTTTTGTTAAGTATGGGGGAGCTAACTGAAGTTTCTGAGCAAGAGAATAGTATATAGAATAATATTTTAGAGCTATTCATCCCTGTATCCCAGTGTGTTCATCAGTAAACTAGAGGTACAGTCCTCTTCTCTCTACAGGCATGAGAAGGTCATCCCCTCCAGGAATAAAGGATGAACTGAGTGCTTTGCTCTCTTGAGAAGGATGACATGGAGAAAGTATAAGGATGATTATGCATGGGTATCAATTTAATGCTCCACAGAGTTCTTGGGAAGAACTTAGAACAGGCAACTCACTTCTCCAGCTCATCCCAGAAGACGTGGGGGTCGGAGCTCTTCTGCCGGATCTTCAACATGTGCTGTACTAGGCGAATGGAGCGATTGTAGGACTTGTCCAGTTCACTGATGATGAACAGCAGGTCAGAGCTGAGGGCTGGCACAGCTGCATATTGCCACAGCAGCACTGGCAGATACATGGCCACAGCCAGGGCCAGTAAAGAGTAGGGGAGGGCCTGCAAGGAACAGAAGGCTGAGGAGGTAGCCCAGGGTGCTGGGCCTTGAATGACAGCTAAGTGGGATCTTCACTGCTCTCCTATTCTAGCTTTAGAATGGAAGAGAGTGTATATAGTTGACTACCCAAAGCTCTCTGCCCACGTGGAACAATATAGTGAGGCTGGTAGAGGCATCATAGTTTCATGCTACCCAGATCCATGGTCTATGGGTTTTCTGACCTATGGTCTGTCTGGGACTCCAAGGAGAAGATAAAGAATGGAAACAGACGAGGGATGGAGGACAGAGAGCATCTGGTAGGGAGAGTTCTGCCTTCTCTGCCACAACAGTGCAGACTGAGTATTTAGCCTGACATTATGCCCAACAGTGCCCTGAGGTGTCAAGGGAGAGAAAACATTCTATATATCCTGTCCAATGCTCATCTTTTCTAGTCTCTGGATCCTCAGAAATGTTGAACGACACTACCAGATACTCTCTTGGGATTCTTTGGGGGTCATTTCAGGTGTGCAGATAATGGAACGGACCTTTAGGAATGTGCAGATCTTGTCTTCTCAGCTACCAGTGCTTGTAAAGACTGTCCACCCCCTCATATGAAGATAGGCACACATTCATGGAAAACACCCAGGGTGATGTGTCTATGAGCCAAACAACCCTCAGAGCAGCCCACCATGCATTATTCCACTTGGTTTTCACAAGTATGCTATTGGTGGGGTGCCATCCCCGTGTCTACAGTGGGGGAAGCTGCAGCACGGCCAAGTCAAGCATCACACAGTACCATACACTCAGCAGGTGGAAAAGTGAGGATCTGGAGCCAAGATGGGAGGCTTAGGAGCTTATTCTCCTGGTGACTCCTTGACCTAAAACTTCTTCTGAATTGCTTTGTCTTTGTAGTGCCAAGTTCAGAGGAAAGGATGGAGGGTACATATGGTGTGTGTGTGTGTGTGTGTGTGTGTGTGTGTGTGTGTGTGTGTCTGTCTGTCTGTCTGTCTGTCTGTCTGTCTGTCTCTGTATGTTTTCTGAACTCCAAAAAAGACTAGAATGGGTAAACTGGGGCCTCAGGTGAAATTATAACCATTTTACTCATATTCAAGACATAACATCTCCTGAAATAACGGCCTTCACTTTTACAGAGTGTGTTACTAGGAGTGGGGTGGAGCCAGAGAATCTGGGTTTTGAGAGCTTCTTGGTGACACTGATGGTCAAGGCATTGTGGCCTTTCCTAACATGAATCTCCTCACCAGTCTGCTGACCTACCAGTGACAGAGATGTCCTGGACTTTCTCTACTAAACATCTGGTTTTGTCTTCTAGGATGACAAGAAAGAACAGAGACAAAATTTAAGGACAAAGTGAGTGGGAGGCAACGAGGAGGCAGGAACAGCAAACTTTTGAAAGCTGGGGGTCAACTTCCTGATACAGGACACGGTATGGGGAAAGGTAGGGAGCCCAGGCAAGAACAAACTATCTGCAACTCAGAAGCAGAAAGACTCAGGACTTGGGGACACGAGGTGAAACCGAAAAACAAGAGAATAAGTTAGTTTGAAGCAGGACACTGAAAAGTCGGTGTGAAACACTGCCCTGCAGATTTTTCTGCAATGTACAGCATTGAAGCAACTAGCCTTCCCGTTCCGGAAGGAAGACTTGAAGTTTTGTCTCTGGAGAGACTAAACCACTGGATGCTTGAGTACACTGTATGCAGGAGAACTACCCTGAGGGGAGTGAGGAATGGAGTAGGAAATGGTGGGACCTATGGCTGATTGAGACCTAAATGGGAGGGGCCATGGCAGAGTTCTCAGGGGGCTAGCAGTTAGGCTTGATTGCAGCTGTATTCTAGCCCTCTCCTCAAATTAAGAACAGAATCACTCTTCTCAGAGATAACAGACAATCCTGAGATGGGACTAGATAATGATACTTGAGTTTCTTTCCAACAAAGTATACCAGAGGGATCCCCTCCATCTGAAACTGCTTGTCAACAAGCCTCACCCACAGGCACAAAACTTCCAATCAGATGAATGCTGGCAACCTGAGATCAGCAGGTGTTTGAAGGACCCATGGACTATGAAAGCCAGAAGCCAAAATGAATGGGCAGGGATGGAGTGAGATGGAAGGGGGCAGAGTGGGCAAGGGTGGAGTGCAGTGGGAGGGGGTATGGGGGTTCACTCTACCCCTCACTCCCAAGCCAGGAAGCCATCCCGTTAAGGTCTGTGTCTCTTACCTTGTGAGGCCAGAGAGACTTCACCTTGTACTGGCCAGCCTCGTCCAGCTTATAGTGAGCCAGTGAATCCCAGCAGCAGCTGTCCACATAGGCAGCCTGCCTGACACTGAAGTTGCTGGGAGAGAAGCAGCTGATCGGAGACCCTGCAAAAGGAACACAGCTTTGAGGCAGCCTTGCTTGCAGCAGAGGGAAGGAAATCATTCAAGAGTTTTCCGGACGAGGGACACCCTTATGACTTGGCAACTTTCTGCAGCTGGCAGACCTTGCCTTCTTCCTGAGTCTCAGCTTCCTGGGCCCTGTACTGCGGTGTCACAGGAGGGCAGGCTATGATGGAATAGCACACACAGTTTGGCCTATGCTACCAATGGGCTGAGTTGGTCTCTTAGGCCTCATGGGCCTTTTCTTTCAAGTCCCCCCCCCACACACCCGGGCTTCCACACAGGAAGCCAGCAGGGACTCCTTGAACTTGGCAGCTTGCCACCAGAAGGCTTGACGTTTGATAGTGACATTTCCATTCAAGAGAGATGACATCCTTTAAAAAACACTTTTGACATTATCATCAGTGTTTATCACGTGTGTGCATGGGCTGTGGCGTACTTGTGGAGGCCAGCAGACGACTTGCAGAAATTGCTCCTGTCCTCCCACCATAGTTCTGCCATGTATATACTGGGGCTGAATGGCAGGCTTGGCAGCAAGTGCCTTTACCTGCTGAGGTATCTTGTCAGCCTTGTTTTGTTTTGAGACAGTTTCACTATGTGGCTCAGGCTGACTTCAAACTTGTCATCCTCCTGCCTTAGGCCCCAGAATGCTGGGACTAAGGTGTGTGCACCATACCCAGATTAGAAGATGGCTCTTTTGGTTTGTAAAAGGCAGATGACTAAGGATTGTATTCCTACATGGGAAGGAAAATGGACTTGTACAAGAGGATCTAGCTTTCCTGTTCCCATTCTTGCAGGTGAAGAAGCAGAGAGGATGAACACCCCAGGAAATGTAGTGAGCTAATGGGCACAGACGGAAAAGAAAAGGAGGGGCCCATTTGACTGTAGTAGAGAGAGCAGCAGGCTTTCTGCGTGAACCCAGTGCCTACAACATTACATGTGTGTGTTAGTGTCTGTTTATGTCTAGGGTCATGGAGAAGAAGCTGGAGTTTGTAGAGCAGCTCTGAATAAGGCTGTATTAACTCTGCTACTGGGGGTGGAAAGAGGGCTCAGGGGGAAAAGTTTGTTCACAGTGGGCTAAGAGGAAGAGTTTTTGAGTTCTGAAAAGATTAGAGTCCCAACCTCTCCTATCTATAGAAGCCAAAGTGATAGTTTTTTCATTGATGTGACATAAAATGTATGGCTGCTAAAGTAAAATTTTATTTTATTTTTTAGTATTTTTAGTATTTTTCAGGTATATATAGTATGTTGAGCATATTCCCCTTCATGCTCTCCACCCTCCCCTCGCTCAGTATACCCTCCCCTCCCCTCCTGCTGTTGGGTCCACTGCAATTAGTTAGTTTTCATTGTAAGATTTCCAAGTTGACTCTTGTAACTTTTTGGTGCTTCTGCTTTGCCAGTGCCCTAGACTCACTCATGACCTGCCTCGTAGGGATCCAGTCCAGCTGTGAAACCTACTTAAGACAGGAGCTGGCTCTCACATTTTACCCAGTATAGGGTGGAATGAAGTCGGGTCTCTTACCTGATGAGAACTCCTGGGCAAAAGCCAGAGACATCAGCAGCAAGGGGAAGCCCACAGTAACGAACTTGATGATCTTGTCCAGGGGCAGTTCCAGCCGCAGTCCTTTGAGGCGAGAGCCCCGGCGGTCAGGCAGCAGGGCATCAGAGAGCATATACTCTGCAGCGGTGTGTGCAAGTGACATGATGCTGCTGAGCTCTGGGGCGCAGAGGACTCTGTTACCCTTAGCAATCCGGGAAAAGTGGGGTGAAGTGGTGACAGTTTCACGCAGCTAGTTGGTAGTCGACAATGCCGCCGCCCCAGTCTCACACATCTATGCAAGGACCAGGTTATGGTTCTCTGCAAAACTGTCCAGGCTCTGAGCCAGTCACTCTGGCAATTAGAGGGAGGCGTAGCCTCGGTGGGTCCTCACTGGAGGAGGGTCAGGCTTCACGTGTGGCTGGTGCCAGGCTGCTTGCCTGGGTTGTCTCCCAGCAGACTAAGCCCTGTGGCTTTATTCTGCCCTCTGATTAATATAGTATTTTCAGCCGAGAGGTCGAGAGAAGGAGGGGCCGTGTGCTCAGCCCCCCATGTAATTGGTGTGGAATTTGGGTGGAGGTTGCTTAAATGTGTTGAAGGCTCTCATTTTGTGGTTTGGGGTGGGAACGGAGCCCCCAGGATTCAGTGAGGATAGTTACCCCTATAGAGCAGGGTTTGTCCCAGTGAAGAGTTTTGCTTAAGGGCCAGACTTCTTCCCAGAAACTGCCCTGTATTTGCTGTTAACTTTCCTTCCCCCACTCTGGTCTCTTCTCTTTTTTTCTTTTTAATTTTTTAAAAATATTAATTAGAAAGAAAATTATTTTACATGTCAATCCCAGGTCCCTCTCCCTCCCCTCTTCCCCTGCTCCTCCGCCCCCCAACTAACACCCTACCTATCCCATACCCTTTCTGCTCCCCAGGGAGGGTGAGGCCTTCCAGAGGGGGTCTTCAAAGTCTGTCTTATTCTTTGGGATAGAGCCTAGGCCAACCCCCTTGTGTCTAGGCTCAGGGAGTATCCCTCCATGTGCGATGGGCCCCTAAAGTCCATTCCTGTGGTATCGATAAGTACTGATCCACTACAAAAGGCCCCATAGATTTCCAAGGTCTTCTCACTGACACCCACATTCAGGGGTCTGGATCAATACCATGCTGGTTTCCCAGCTATCAGTCTGGGGACCAAGAGTTTTCCCTTGTTCAGGTCAGCTGTTTCAGTGGGTTTCACCAGCCTGGTATGGACCCCTTTGCTCATCAGTAGTCCTTCTTTGCAACTGGATTTCAGTTCAGTTCAGTGTTTAGCTATGAGTGTCTGCTTCTGCTTCCACCAGCTGCTGGAGGAAGGCTATACTATGGCATATGAATTAGTCATCAATCTCATTATCAGGAGAGGGCATTTAAGGTAGCCTCTCCTCTGTTGCTTAGATTGTTAGTTGGTGTCATCTTTGTAGCTCTCTAGACATTTCCCTAGTGTCTGATTTCTCTTTAAACCTATAATGTCTCCCTCAGTTATATTATCTCTTATCTTGCTCTCTTCTGTTCTTCCCCCAACTCAACCTCCCTGCCCCATCATGTCTTCCTCACCCCTCCTCTTCTCCCCTTCTCATTCTCCTAGATTCCTCTCCCATCCTCTCATGCTCCCAATTTGCTCAGGAGATCTTGACCCTTTCCCCTTCTCCAGGGGACCATGTATGTCTCTCTTAGGGTCCTCCTTGTTTACTAGCTTCTCTGGCAGTGTGAATTGTAGGCTGGTAATCCTTTACTCTATGTGTAAAATCCACCTATGAGTGAGTACATACCATGTTTGTCTTTTTGTGATTGGGCTACCTCGATCAGAATGGTTTCTTCTAGTTCCATCCATTTGCCTGAGAATTTCAAGATTCCATTGTTTTTGTTTTCCCCCGCTGAGTATTACTCCATTGTGTAATTGTCCCACAGTTTCTCTATCCATTCTTTAGTTGAGGGGCATATGCTCACCTTTGTATTTTTCCAAGTGGTTGTTCATACATTCACCCACAGTGTCTGAGAATCCTGAGAGACACACCTCTTTGCCAGTGTTTTTTTTTTTTTTTTTTTTTCCAATTAAAAGTTTTAAGACATTTTGGAATGTGTTGAAAAGTAATACATTGTAGTTTTAACTTGAAATTTTTCTGATGACTGTTTTGGTCACTTGGATGCCAGTCTTTTATGAAGTGTGTGCTTAAGACTTTTGCTTGCTTTTCAGTTGGTTTTTCTATCTTTTAATACTCCGAAACTGTTTTGAGAAACACATTTTTGTCAATATCCTCTTGCTGTCTATTGGTTGCATTTTCTTTTCTTCATGGTGTTTTCTGATGTTTTGATATTCGCATTCTACTACATTTAAATTTTATTTTTTTATTTATTCTTCTCTCATACAATACACCCTGTCAACAGTTTCCCCTCCTTCTACTCTTCCCAGTTCCCCCACCTCTTCTCTCCTCCAGATCTTCAGAAAAGAAAAGGGCTCCCAGGGATATCAGCTGACAGTAAGACCAGGCACAAACCCTCAAATCAAGGCTGGATGAGGCAACCCAGTGGGAGGTAAAGGGTCCCAAGAGCAGACAAAAGAATCAGAGACACCCCACTCCCACTGTTAGGAGTCTTACAGGAACATCAAGCTACATCTTAAAAACACAAAACAAAATTGAAGGTACTTTATGTGTCCTATTAATTATGCCATCAGTTATTCCAGTACTAAGAAAAATAAAATCCTGAAGTGTTCTCTAATATGTTTTTGCTTCCTATTTCTCTTTTGCCCGGAGTCCATCTAGAAATTCTTTTCACACACAGGGATGAAATGGAGGTCAAGGTATATTATTTTTCATGTGTGTATTTAACTGATGCTTCTGTTTTTTATTTATTTATTTATTTAATACAAGGAGGCCATTGAATCCAGCTTGTACCCAAGAGGAATTAGGCCTCACATTTTGAAGGACTGTCAAGGAATTCATATATTACTTTAAACCATATTGGAGAAGTGAAAATAAATTGAAGAAATTATCCATTTTTATTCCAACTTAATATTTATGAAAATTGAGGAATTTATCCATTTTTATCCCAATTTAATATTTATGATGTAGATCTATTTCTTTTGTTTCCTTGATTTTTGTGGTAGATAACATTCTTTACATTAAAACACTTTTATTTATTTCTGGTTCGTTAAGTATGTTTATAAAGAATAGATGTTGAGTTTAAAAAAATACTTTTCTTGGACACATTGAAATACTCATAGGATCTTTCTCTTTATATCTGTTATTATCATGTGATATATTGGTTGGCCTTTTAGTGTTATATTATTCTTACATTTGTGAAATAATTGTCACTTACCTCTAGTATTTCACCAACTTGATTTTTATTAGTTCCAGCTTAATAAAATTTCCTTAAGTTTTTATATTATGTTTAAGCAATTAATAGATTAATTTAATTTCTCATTGTAATATTGTTGGCAGCTTATGCTAACCACACTGAAACAATTATTAGCAAGTTTTTAAAAAAACTATATTTGGTAAGGGTATACAATATTAGTACCATCTTTTTCAGTAAGTATTTGGAAAAATTTATAGTTGAAAATGCAAGTCTGGGAGTTTTCTTTGTGTGTAAGTTTTATTGATGGATATATAATTTCTTTATTGACTATGTGACTATTCAGAGTGTGTACTTTCACTCGTGTGGCTTATATGTCACTAGTTTTCTGCTGTTACATACAAATTTCATGAAGGCTTAAGGTTTAAAACAACAACAAAACCCATTTATCACTGCGAAAATTCTGTAGATGAGAGGTTGGAGAGCATTTTGGCTTGGTTGTTGCAGTCTCTTGTTAGTTTGCCATCAGTACCAAATGCCCTTGGTGGTTATTCACCAGGAATTCTAGTTCTTTCATATTCACTTGCAGTCTTAGTTCTTTCTTGTTTGTCTGCAGCAGGCCACACTTCCTCATCATGGGTCTCTTCAGGGTAACATGGAGCTGGTTTTCCTGGAGCAGGTGACCAAAGAGAGGAAGCAGACAAAAGTCTGCAGTCCCTTTTGTGAGCAAATCTTTGCAGTTGCTACAAACTGATGCTTTTGTCTTTCTCTTATTTACTAGAAGGAGGCCATTAAATCCAGCTTGTATCCAAGGCCTCACAGTTTGAAGGACTGTCAAAGAATTCATATATTACTTTAAACCATATTGGAGAAGTGAAAAAATTGAGGAAATTATCCATTTCTTATCCCAAAGCCAACTTTATTACCATACTATTAAAAACACCCTCATATCAATATTTTGTTATAATTTGAAATATACAGAAAGACTGAAAGAATTTTATACTAAATACCTGCCATCTTTAATTTTATTATTTGCATGTTTTATTTCTCATCAATCCTGTACCCACCAAGCCATCTTTTAAAATATTTATTTCAAAATAAATTGCAAACATTCTATTTCTCTAAATACTTCAGCATGCATATCATTAACTTTGTGTTTATTTATAGTTTATGTCTTTTGAGGTAAAATTTACATACAATTGGATGTACAAAGTTTAAATGTATACATGGAAATTGATACATTCACATACTTCTGTAATTTACATTCTATTAAGATTAGAGTCATTTTCATGACCTGAAAAATCCCTTTTGATTCTGTTTTAGAGATCATGGTTTTCTAGTGGAACTCTTCATACTTTTTAAAATTATAATCTTTAATTTTGTATTTATTTTACTTATTTATTTATTTCATATCCCAGCTGCATTTTCCCCTCCATCCTCTCCTCCCAACACCTCGACCCACCTTCTTGCTGTCCTCCCCCCCCAATCCACTCCTCCTCCATTTCTGTTCAGGAAAGGTCAGGTCTCCCATGGATATCAACAAAACATGGCATATCAAGTTGCAGTAAGACTAAGCACCTCCCACGTATTAAGGCTGGGCAAGGCATCCCAGTACGAGGAATAGGGTCCCAAAAACCAGTAAAAGAGTCAGAAACAGCCCCTGTTCCTGCTGTTAGGCATCCCACAAGAGGACCAAGCTACACAACTGTCAGTAGCTAGGTCAGTCCCATGCAGGTTTCCTGGTTGTTGGTTCAGTCTCTGTGAGGCCCCATGAGCCCAGGTTAGTTGTGGTGTTCTTGACCCCTCTGGCTCTTACAATCCTTTCTCCCCTCTTCTGCAGGATTCCCCGAGCTCTGTCAAATGTTTGGCCATGTTGTCTCTGCATCTGCTTCTATTAGTTGCTGGGTGGAGCCTCTCTGATGACAATGGTGCTAGGCACTAGCCTATGAGTATAGCAGAATATCTTTTGGCATTTTTACACTGACATATTTTTCCCCCTGCATTCATGTTTGGTTCTATCCTAGTCTCTGGGTCATTCAGCCAGTGGGTCAGGCAGTGTCAGGGTAGGGTTATTCTCATGGCATGGGTTTTAGGCTAGACCAGTCCTTGGCCATTCCTTCAATCTCTAAGCTACCCTTACCCTAGGCACATCCCATAGGCAGAACTGATTGTAGGTTGAAGGTTATGCGGCTGGGTTGGGGTCCCAATTCTTTCACTTGAAGTCTTGTCTGGTCACAGGAGATGTCCAATTCAGGCTATGTATCTGCTATTGCTAGGAGTCATAACTGGGGTCATACTTGTGGATTCCTGGGAGATTCCCTTGTGCCAGGTTTTTACCTGACCCTGAAATGCCCCCCTTTCCAGTAGCCTCTTTTAGCACTCTTCCCCTCTGCTGCCCCCCAATCTGATAGCTCATGCTCTTATCCCCACCCACCCACAGTCCACTCATAAAATCTCTATTTCCCCTTCCCACGGAGATCCAAATGCTCCTCCTATCCCAACCCTCCTTGTGACCTAGTCTCTCTGGGTCTGTGGATTGTAGCATAGTTATTCTTTATTTTACAGCTAATATTCACTTATGGAAATTCTCCATACTTACATAATTTATTTTTTATTTGATTGACCATATTAATTAAAGTTATTTTATTGTCTCTGTCAATAACTCAGAACTATAGGCAATTCACCTCTACTGTCCATTCTTTGTCTCCATTGTTCACTGATGCTATGCTTTTATCTGGAGTGTCCCACAGGTCCACATGTAAAAAACTTGATCCTTGGTATTGTATAACTGCAGAGGTAGAAACTTAAGAAGTGGGCCTAGTAGGAAGTTTTGTGTTATCAGGTGCCACCCTTTAAGGGGATAGCAGGGGACTGATCTCTTCCTCTTGGTCTGTTCCCTCCACCCCCCTTTATGACCACAAGGCAAACAGTTTTGCTCTACCACAGGTTCTAGCCATAAAGTGTCTTAAAGACTGAAAGTAATGGAGTCATTCACTCATACACTAAAATGCCCACAAATGGTGAGACAAAGTAACCTTTTTCGTCTTTATAAGTTGATCGTATCTGTTATCCATTACAGAAAGAGAAAGCTGAGCAAGGTTGTCATATGAACTCACTCTTTGAAGGTCTGTATTTTAATTTGCAATCTATGGTGAACACTGTGTATGAAAACAGACAAACAAACAAACAAACAAACCCTCCACAGAATCACAGATGTTCTAGCTAGTCTGTCATCAGAGGCTGGTCATATTTCTACTGTTAGGCACACAGCTGGAGATGCTGATCTCTACTTACTCAGGAACTTACCCAGGCCTGTGTTGAAGAGGCACTAAGGCATAGTCCGAATTAGTTTGCCACATTCTGGAGTGTGGTCTCTCCAGGCTTTTGACTGAAAGGCCTGCCAACTTTGAAAAATTGAGAACTTTTTACTCTTTTGAGAGGCTTTTCTTTTAGCTTTGTAGCTTCTAATTATAGGTAGTTTCAAAACGTCGCCCTTGTTTTTCGAAGGGCAATGAGTTTGCGGGAGTGAGCTTAGGGCTAGCCCTTGTTTCAGGTCTGCCTTTGCTTCCTGAGCAGGGTGGAGGAGCTTTCACACAGGAGGGTGGGGGAGCTTTCACTTTGCATAGGGTTCTATGCAGTAGTCAGTTCACACATTCCCAGCATCCTGCAAATGTCCTGTGGGGAAAACCGACCATGTGTTTGAAGCTCCTCAAGTTTCCATCTGTCATTCCACCCCTGTAACAACAACTTAAGCCTTTGATGGCTCATTTTTTTTCCCTGACAGAGGCCTTTTTGGACCAAAGCCAATGATGAATTGCTGCCCAGAAGCAGAAGCTTCACCCAGAATAAAAATTCCTGGTGATATATACACTTCCCATTATGGTCTTACAGAAGAATTTAGTTAGGATACTAACTCCCTAAGTCTTATAAGGTTACTGGCTTACAGTAATATTTCATTATTTTAATTTGCATTTCTTTTTATAATTAATGAATTTAAGTATATTTTTATATGTGCATTAACTATTTCTGTGAAATAAATTACTTAATAGCTTTTGTAAGACCTCCGGAAAGCTCAGGCCTCCAGGATCTCAGCGAGGACCGTGACCACCCCAATCACCATGTGGAGTCGAAAGCTTGATGCAAACAGCATGAGGCTTTATTATAGTTGTTTAATGAGCCAACCCTGTGTTAGCTTGGGTTTTTCATCCATCCACCATGGTGGATGGCTAGAAAAGACAGCTCAAACCATCTGCATAGAGATCTTATAGGGCAGCGTAAGGGGAGTGTCTAGGGGTATGCACAGGCTCAGGATTGGTGTGCCTCCAGACTTGGAGGGCTTGCCCTGTGTTGATTGGTCAACTGGTTGTTATGGCCCATAGGCCCTCCCAGGGTGATTGCTATGCTCTGCATGTCATTGTTGTGCACTTGTCCATAAAGCACACTCAGAGCCATAAAGCATAGCACCACCAGCTAACTTCTGATTGGTTCCTTGCCACGAGGCAGGCATCTAACCTCTTAGTGACTAAGGCAAGGTCAGACAAGCATGTGTTCGGCTGTTATGGCTGCCGAAATGGGGAGCTGGTCCCTTCACTTTAAACAGTGAATGCATCATTTCTGTTTTCCATAGCTCAAGAATTTGGGAGCAGTTTAGCTAGATTGCTTACAAGGTTACATTTAAGAGATTGGCTTTAGTAGCCTATGGAGGCAGATACAGAGACCCACAGCCTAACATGAGGTGGAATTTGGGAATCCTGTGGAGGGGGAGGAGAAGGGAGTGTAGGAGCCAGAGGGGTCAAGGACACCATGGGAAGGCTCACAGGATCTACTAACCTAGGATTATAGGGGCTCACAGAGACTGAACCAACAACCAGGGAGCCTGAATGAGAGTGACCTAGACTCTACATATATGTTATAGCTGTGTAGCCTGGCCCTCTTGTGGGAATCCTGACAGTGGGAACAGAAGCTGTTTCTGACTCTTTGACTGGCCTTTGGGATCCTTATCCTCATACTGGGTCGCCTTGCCCAGTCTTTACTTATTTTAATTACATATACAGTGTTCTGTCTGCATATTTGCCTGCACACCAAAAGAGGGCACCAGATCTCATGATAGATGGTTGTGAACCACCATGTGGTTGCTGTGAATTGAACTCAGGACCTCTGGAAGAGCAGTCCAGTGCTCTTAACCTCTGAGCCATCTCTCCAGCCCCAGCCTTGCCCAGTCTTAATACATGGGATGTGCTTAGTCTTAACGGCAACTTGATATGTCACGTTTTATTGATACTCATAGGACACATGCCCTTCCCGAGATGGAGACAGAAGAGGAGGGGTTTGGAGGTGGGAGTAATTGGGGAGAGGGGCTGGAAGGGGAGGATGGGGGGAGGGCTGTGACCAGGATGTAAAATAAATAGATGAACAAGAAAAAAGATAAATTAAAATAATTTGTATCATACCTATCACTAGCTGTAAGTTGGAAAATTCTTTAGTTCTTACTGCTACAGTCTTTGGACTTCCCTTTCACTTTTGCTTTAGTGTTTCTATGAGATCTTGGTTTTGCTTCATGTATTCATTCTACACTGATTTTCTTAATATGTTAAGATGTGAAATTATCATACATACTGCCATTCAATCTGGAGTCCTACAGACATCATCATCATCAAGACAGTGAATGGTTCTGAGATGTTAAAAGTGTCAAAGTCACATATAAATGTGGTTAGTTATCAAATGGCTAAATAAAATAAATTCTACAATATTGGATTATCAAACAGGAAAGAAAAAAAGAAAGATTGGCTTTGTTCACCCGAGGGCTGAACTTGGATTGGAAGAGTCATATCCCAGATGACTCACTCACATTGCTTTTGGTAGAAGGCCTCTGTGACTGGAAAAATGCCTCACTTCCTTACATGTGGCCCTTGGCACAAGACTGGCTATCTTACTATGTGGTTCCCGATCTTTTCTGAAGTGAGCAGAAGTGAAGAGAAGCATGGATGTATAAGATACACAGAAAAAGCCCAGCGCTGCTACCAAGGACTCTGGATTTGCCCTATGTGAGATGAAGATGCTGGGCAGGTAACTCAGAAGACATAAGGACTACTGATTTAGTGACTGCTGTGTTGAACTAACTCCCAAAGAACATATCAATATTATATAGGCTAATGTTTGTTTAAGAGAAGGAATCAATCAAGACTAACTCAAAATAGGATAGTTTTAGTATAAGGTTCAATGTCTACTGTTGATCCAATCATCACCTTTACAAATACTGTAACTTGGGATGGAGAAATGGATCACTGGCTAAGAACACTGGTTAACCTTCCAGAGGACCCAAGTTCAATTCCCAGCTCCCACATTAGAGTTCACAACTGCCTGTAACTCCAGTCTCAGGTAATCCAATGTGTTCTTCTGGATTCCAAGGTGCACATGTGGTACACAGACATGCATGCAGGAAAAACAACAGTATACATAAAAATAAATGAAATGCAAAGGAAAACAAATACTACAATTAATTAAAAAGTTGACCTGACAATATGTGATGACATTGGTTGTCAGTCAGTATGTAATCTTTGGTCCAGCAACTATAGGGAAGAAGTACAACATAACATGACATTCTCAGCAGAAAATTGTGTTATTCTCCAACACAAAGTTTATCAATAATTTAGAGGCTGTATCACAGAAGACATCCTGAGTGATTAATATATGATGATAATGGGTTTGATCCCTGGCTTGATTTGTATACACACACACACACACACACACACACACACACACACACACACACACACACTGCATACAGTGTGCACCCAGACAGGCTGTGTATAGAAATATCGATGGAACTTGGCTAGTTTCATTTCTGTCACACAGATGTAAGCATTAGAAAACCACGAAGAAACTGTTGTAGGTGCCTCATTTGGTCACATGTCACTGAAGAAGGAAAAGAATAAAGAACAAGGAATTGTACACACCCACAACTCATGTATGTTTTCCCAACTGTGTACTTATGAAAATTGTATTTATATTTGTGGGTACATATACATAGAAAATGGAAGAAATATGAAGAGAAGTGAGATTCAGCACTTTGTATGTGTATGCCAATAGCTGAGTTTACTTTGCATATGAAATTGGATCCAACAAATTGAGAGTTGGGCTCAAACCCCAGGGTTGTTGAAACGCCAGCATCTGAGACTAGGCTGGGCACAGTGTTCTCCTGGAGAAGAACCAGAGATTATCAATCATGTATTTCATATTTTAAAAAATTGGGCAAATTTCTCTTGGGATGTAGTTTGTCCTCATATGATAAGGATGCCAAGAAGAGAGGACGTGCTTGAGAGCGCTCCTTTTGTGTTCAGAGGAGCTCAGCAAAGTTCAGATGAGGGCAGCGTTAAAATGTGTAAATAGATACAGCACAAAAGCTGATTTAACTAGGGAACTGGATCTTCCTCTTCTCTCTGTCCTTTGTCTCTGGTCTCTAGAAGTCTGGCTGTCCTCCACTTCCTTGTCGTGTCTCTCTCTCTCTTTTTTTTCCTTCCTGAAAAATGTCAACTACTCTCGTTGCTTCGCCACTTTTATATGTTTAAGCTTCGGTTCTCAGAGCACTATATTGGTTTACCACTCTCTTCAATCCCTCAACGCTTACTGTTGATGGTAATTGTATATGGACGCTAGGAAGATTGTTGAGAAATCTTGAGTCACTTAAAACAAAAAGGTAGGTTGAGGTTTTATTTTTAAAAAGAAATCAGTTTGAAGCTATGAAACTCAGAAGATAGCATCAGAAGCTATTTTCCTGACCTTGGATTTGGCAGTGAATTTTAGATTTGATGCTAAAAATAATAGAACTAAAAAAGAACAAACTTAAGACATTTTCCAGAAGAAGGGGTTTATATTTCAGATAAGCATATGGAAAGATGCTAAATACCATTAGCTATTAGGACTTTATAAAGTAAAATCATGTTGAGATACCACTTCCCATCCAGTAAGATGATTATAATAAAAAGGATGGACAGGCTGGAAAGATGTCTCAGCAGTCTCCATACATTGCTCTTTCAGAAGACCTTGATTAGATTCCCAGCACTCATGTGAGACTGCTCATAATTGCCCGAGGCTTTAATTCCAGGGGATCTGAACTTTTCTGGCCTCCATGAGCAATGACACACACCCACACACTGACACACATGTATGCATGAAATTGAAACAAAAAAAGATGGGTAATAACAAATATCAGTAAGACTATAGAGAAATTGGAATTCTCATACTTAAATAAAAACTGCATTTCTTTATTCCTTTAGAGAGAGAGAGAGAGAGAGAGAGAGAGAGAGAGAGAGAGAGAAAGAGAGAGAGAGTATGACACTGTATGCATAAAGGTCAGAGGACAATTTGTGCAAGTTGCTTCTCTGCTTCTACCATGTGGATCCCAGGGATCAAACTCTAGTCATCTGACTTGGTGGCAAACACCTTTATCTACTATGCTAATTTAAATTTAATTTAAATTTTGTTGTTTTGAAAAGTAATCCACTTGCCATACAGTTCACTTATACGAAGAGTACAAATCTATGGCTTTTAGTATGCTCACAGTGCTGTGCAAACCATCATCGCAACACATTTTAGAGTATTTTTTAGCACCCAAGACAGCAAATGCATAGCCATTAGCATTTTTTTCCCATCCTTTCCTTACTATATATGTACCTATCCATTTTCTTTTACTCCATGGTCCCAGGCAATCACTACTCTGTTTCCTCTTTCTGATTTCTCTCTCTCTGTATCTATCTATCTATCTATCTATCTATCTATCTATCTATCTATCTACTATTTCCTGTTATCCTATAGACCTCTCATCCTATTCAGGCATAATTACACCCTCCTTGATTAACATTTTACCACCCTCCACCCTAACCATGAAAGCTATTGTAATTAAAATTCTATTATCCCCCTTAGTGAAGTCAGTTTTTAGGTTTCACATATGAATGAGACCATACTTTGTTTGTCTCTATATGTCCAACTTTAAAAAGTGTCTTCTAATTCATCCATGTTTTTGCAAATGCCAATATTTTATTCTCTTAATGACTTAATAGTATTCCATTGAGTATATACCACATTCTTCCATCCATCCATCCATCCATCCATCCATCCATCCATCCATCCATGCATCCACCCATCCATCCATGCCTGATGTACACCTAAGCTGATTTCATGTCTTAGCTACTGTGAATAGTGCTGGAAGTGCAGACATTTTTTCAATATACTGGTTTAATTTCCTTTGGAAGTATGTCTACCTGTGGACTAATAGTAGCAGTATTTTAAATTGCTCATTAAATGTAATTTTGAACAAACTCTTATGATTTTTTCTTTTACAGCGACTATGCTAATTTATATTGCTGTCACCAGTGTGTGAAGGGAGAACTGCCATACATTGCTGATGGGAATGTAAAATGGTGCAGCCACTGTGGAACACTTTGGGATGTACTTGTGTTTGGCAGGCTTTTTTTTTCTTTCAGATTTGACATTAAAAGCATAAGCAACAAATTTAAAAATAAATAAATCAAACTCAGACATGGTAGTTACTGGCAAGTTGAACACAGTGACATTGTATGACCTAATCTAAAATGAATACAATACAATAAGGTATCCTTGCATTTTTTTAAAAGAATTTAAAATAACAAAAACAACTGTCATGCATGTAAAATGATAAATATGTGTAAAATACAAGAAATCAAAACCATTACACTCCTTCTGTCCAAATGATGAACATTCTTAACTACTTCATGCTACCCTTTCCAGAGATTTCCCTCTGGGTTCATGTGCCTTATTTTCCTAAAGTAAAATTATATGCACTATTTATAATTTATATTTTCAGTGTCACATTTTACAATACAGAATTGTAGGATAGGGAGATGGTTCAGTTTGTAAAGTGCTTGCTGTGGAAACACGAGGACCCAAGTGTGGATCCCAGACAACTGTGTAAAAAGCCTGCTATGGAAACGCACACCTGAATCAGGGTGGTGAAGACAGGAGGGTTCCTGGTATTCATTGGTTGGTTAAGTGGAGAGCTACAGGTTCAATGAGACACCCTGTCTCAAAATAGAAGATGGAGAGTGATTGAGAAAGACATCAGATGTCAACCATGTCAACTACTGGCCTCAACACACATGAACATGTATACATAATACACACACAAATGAACTAGAGGACATTATTTTGTTTAATTTCACATATAGCCCTCATACCCTAGGGAAGACTCTTTAGGCTTCTATCTGTGGTGGTGAAAATGAGAAGTCCACATTGCAATATGAGTGCGATACTTTAAATTAGGGGATCAGAAACGGCTTTATTTATGACCTTTGGGATGTTCCTTATTATCTTCATGTTAGACAAAAGACTTCACATCCAGAGAAAGGCTACACAGATTCACAACTGCCAGTTGCCTTGGCAGTGACAGAGCCATGGTTGGGACTGATGTCACTCTGATTCATAAGCATGGTTCCTATGCATGTTCTGATGTGCTCTGAGGCCATTGCTAGATGATGTCCTTGCTGTGCAGAAAGGAGGATCATGTCTGAGTTTGTAGACTTGGAATTTCTGGCAAGCAGTCATCAGTGGTGTGCCTCCAAATGAGTGTAGAAAGCAACTGAACATTGCAGTGTTGGTTTACATCTTTTTCTTATCTAGGCATGTCTGTAGTTGTAGCACTTGGGAGGTAGAGGCAGGAGAATCAGGAATTCAAGCCTAACCTGGTTTATAAGAGATACTTTCTGAGAAAAACAGTAAAAGAAGGAAGGAAGGAAGGAAAAAAGGAAGGAAGGAAGGAAGAAAAAGGGCACAGGGAGGGAGGAAGGAATGAAGGAAAGAAAAAGCCAGCATTGAGTGGGATTTACAATCATGGGTTTTTATAATTCATCAAATATACTGGAGTACTATTTCTTTTATATACCACCTAAAGTAAACATTACCTTAGAAGCACCCATATTTAAGGAATGAGGGGCAGAGAAAAATGAATTGAAATACCTCTTTAATTGAGATTACACATATGTCTTCGAAGAGGAATGCTTTGTGTATAGTATGTGTATACCTCTGACTGTGTGTGTGTGGGGGGGGTATGTATGCACATTTGTGTGTGTGTTTATTCAATTTTTCCACAGGAGGATGTCAGGTGTTTTACTCTATCACTCGTTATCACATTCCCTTCAGAAAAGGTGTCTCCCTGAGTCTGGAGCTAGGCTGGCATCCAGCAAGCCTAGTAATCCTCATGCCTCAGACCCCCACAGCACTGGGGTCACAGGGCTGTCTGCGTGAGGCCACATCTGGCTTTCAATGTTAAGTGCTATAGATTCAAACTGAAGCCCTCATGCTTGCACGGCAAGTGATTGATGGGGAGTGTTCTTCTGTGTATATGTTCTCTTATTGGTTAATGAATAAAACACTGATTGGCTGATTGGCCAGATAGGAAGTGACGTAGCTGGGCAGAATCAGGATATAAGAAGGGACAAATAAGAAATTGCTCTCTTCTCTGTGGAGAGGCTGAGCAGTCATCATGTAGCGGGCAAAGGAGTTGCAGGTCCGGCATACCCCAGTAAGATAAGACCACGTGGAAATACTTAGATTAATATAAATGGGTTAATAATTAAGACAGAGCTAGTCAATAATAAACCCAAGCCAATGGCCAACAGCTTTATAACTAATATAGTGTCCATGTGTTTCTTGGGGGCTGAAAAGGGCGGCAAGACCTGCAGGGCCAAAGAACCTCATGTTACAAGTGACTACCCACCTCCCCAGGGCCATGTTTTTTTTTTTTTCTTAATGCTAATCATCAATTCAGTTAGATTCCTGGTCTTCCTTATGCTGTATGTTTACTTTACCATAACATATATGGCTATTCTGGTAGTCCTGCTTCAGGAAGATCAGATCACCTGGTGCCAACCCCAGCTTTGTCACTCTTGTGCTACACTGAAGCAGTTACTTCATCTTCCAAACTGTCAGTTGTAAGACATTAGTCCTAAGAGACCAGTTTTCACAGGGATGGATAGATCCCAGCATAGAGACAAAGAACTGCTTACACACTAATCCTGAAGACAGTAAGGAAAAGCAGCTTCTTGGAATGCCCAGGATTCAATACACAAAGACTTCATCTTGCTCTCAGCCTGACAGAAGTAAGTCCCAGCAGAGGGAGTCTACATGAAGCCTCATGTTAACAATAACGAACCAACCAACCAAACAAACAAACAAAAAACCGGGCCATTGTGAAGCACCATGGCACTAAAAGCTCGTTAATATCTGTATCCCCCAATTGAACGGTTAACACAAATAGACATATGGTACGACTGTAACTCTAATTAAGACTCTGACCTCAGAATCCAGTAAAAGCCTGTGCAGTTCTCCCTCTCCCTTTAAATAGCTGCTTTGGGAGAGCTCTGGGGAAACATACTGGCCTGTTAAGAACCAATGGGGAATCACAACTGTTTCTGTTATACTATTCATCCCCCCACTACATCTATCTTTTAGGTTCTGTGACTGAGATGGTTTGGCAAAGGGCGATGTGACAAACTGCTCTACTGGCATCTTCTGTACTGCTGTTACCCCTCTTCTATAATTCCCTCTGCCATCACCTTGGCCCACAATGCTCTGGGTCTGAGAGTGGTGGCTGCTGTTCCTGAGCTAAGTTCTCGCAGTGTTGGCTCACTGGCTTCCTTGATGATTAACTAAATGAGATGAAATATTTAGAGACTGAGAGGGTGGCCCCATCACTAAAGTACTTGCTTTGCAAATGTGAAACCTAGATTTAATACCTATGGTGGGGTACATTCCTTGCCCGTATATATGCATGCATCCTAGCCCGAGAAGAGGCTGAGGCACAATAGGTGAAGCAAATTCCTCAAGTCAGTGGATGTTAAACTTGGGATGCAAACCCAGTGTGCCTGGTCTCAGAGGCCTTGTGCATCCTCCTGCTTCACTCCTCCTGTAGTCTGTTTTCTTATTTGTGAAGCAGAGGTGAGTAACTGTGACCTGCCAAATCTCCTCCTGGCTCTAATGGTCTGGATGCTGCCACTTTGCCCCAGAAACCAAAGCATTTTGCTTCTATCGTCTATCCAATGCTCACCATTGGGTTTAATTATATTGAACCCTGTGTTGCACTGTAGCCATCAATGTCCTTTTCAAAGCAATTTAGTTTGTTCCACCACGGTGGGGTTAGCTGGGTGAAGGCACCTATGTGCCATTCTTCAGGGCATGTGCACAGCTGGGTAGACTGTTTAACTCAGCTACAGGCTACCATATTTTATCTTGATGCCAATTCCTCTGTGTGCACTGGAACAACACCAGACCCCTAGACACTGACATCAGTAACATTTGGCTGATATATGTTTCTGGCCCTGTGCCAAAGCCTGGTACCTTGTGCAGAGGAGTTTTGAAGGTGAAGAGCACAGAGATTCATGTATGACACATTAGAGTTGTCTGTGGGGCAGTGTTTCAGGACCTCCACAGCACCAACATCTGAGGATGCTCAAATCTCTTGTGCTAGTTGGTCCAGTAACCATGTAAAACTTATGCACATATCCTTAATAATTTAAATCATCTGCAAGGTTACTTACAATGCTTCAATGCAAATGCTGTCTAAATAGTTGTTATATTGTGTTGGCTCAGGGAATGATAACAAGATAAAACATTTATACACATTCAATGCATACACAATATTTTAAATAGTGTTGTGAATAGGTCACTGACTCCTTAGATGTGTAGCCCACATCTTTAGAGGCTGCTATATCTTCATCTGGGGTGCTTCACCTGAGATAAGTTCCTTCTCTATAGTAGCTTCCCCTCTGGAACACCTCCCCCTGCAGCCTAGATGGCCACTCCTTAGCCCCCACCAAGCTTCACAAAGAGCCATGTGACCTAGCATACATTCCCTGACATCACGTGTCCATGATATCACATGTCTGCACTCATGCTTTGCTCATTTGTCTCTCGATTTCTTCTGCCCATGGCCCTGTCCCACCATAACAATGGTGTTTCAATATTTCCCTGGCTGGTCCATCAAATTTGTAATCTCCCTAAAGGCTCTAGCCATATATCATTCCTTCCCCCTGGAAATGCTTATCAAAGAATGGATGAACAGATTAAGTGATGATGGAGTTCCATTGACTCAGTCTCCTAGTTTCCTACCTGGAAGTCAGGAACAAAATTATTCTATTGTTCTTCATGCCTCCTCTTCCCTTTTCTTTTGGTAGACTTGCTGAGAGCTTATCCACACATATTCTAGGTCACATGGCACCTCTGAGCTATCCTGCACCCAGAACAATTCCCTCCTCCCTCTCTGTCATGACTGCCACATTCCTAGAGTGAGCAGGTTCTTCCACAGGAAACACCATCTAAAAGGCTGATGTCTAGGAAATGCTCTCTGGCTGGAAAAGAGCCAGTGCTTCCTCATCTGTCCTTTTGAAGTAAACATACAGTTTGCAGGACCTGTATGTTGGTCCTCAAGTTCAGCTCTCAGATCATCCAATTTTATAAAGAATTTTCAAGCCTGCACCAGAGACTTTCCTAAACTCTGGTTTGTTTGTCCTGCTAATATTTTGATAATAACTAAAAACTCTTTTACTTCTTCAAAAAAAGAAGTCATCAGTTCTCTGAATCAGTGGTGGGTGCCAGCCACTTCTCAGGAAATTCTTTTAGGAGATCTGATGCCAGACCTCAAATCATAGCAAGTGACTGACTGCCTGGACTAAGGGAGGCCTGCACAAAGAGGATGGCATTGAGTGTCCCAGTTGAGAGAGAAGCCCTTGAGTGGTAGGAGAGGCATTGGAAAGTTCCCCCCTTGAGAGGAAAAGTGAACGATGATGGTATTCATGGCATCAGATGTACGCCTGGGAGGTGATTTCTCTCTGTAGCTTATTTATCTGCGGAATTCATCATATTCCCAGTGTTAAATCAATGCTCTTCAGACCTATCAAAATCTTTGGCTGGTGAGAACCAAGCAGCATAGTCCCATTTAACATCTTAATAGTACAGATCCATCCAGTGTTTAAAGCAGGGTCTCTTATTCCGGTGCTGAGTACTTTGGTCTAGATAGTCTGAAAGCTTTTGGGGACTCTCTTGTCTCTACCTCTCATCTCACTTAGGAGTGCTGTAATGACAGATGCATGCTACCAAGGCCTGTTGTTCATAATTTCTGGGGATCTGAATTCAGGTCCTTACCCCTGTATAGCAAGTGCTTTGCTTCCTGAGCCAGTTCCCAGCCCTAGGATAATTTTTCCATCACCTGTCTGTGAGCTTAGGGCTTTCCTAGGGGCCAGTCTCACAGTATGGTGCATGGCTTTCTCTGGAATGGCAGAACCACTCTACACACTCACTGTGAGCAAGTCAATGAATCTCTGCATGATTCCCAGGAGACATTACAGCTGGAGCACCCCTAATGCGGAAAAATCAAAACAAATGCTCAGAACCCAAATCTGTCTAAGCTGTGACGTAACAAGTAGGAAAGGTTTCCACGCCACTATACTTGGTTTCATGTAGGAAGTTACTTAAAGCATTGTGTTAAATTGCCCCCCTGAACTCACAGGCACAAGCCCACACTCTCACACAGGTTTACATATAATTAAAAATAAAATCTTTACCTTTGCTCTATGACTAGAAGGTATCTGAAAAATAAATGAGTTTCATATTTAGACTTGGGCCCAATCCTCTACTGGGATTGATACCAATACCTGTCTATTGATAAAACATTCAAAATTTCCAAAATGCCCAGGGGAAAAAATTCCCAAATCTGAAACACTTCTGGCTCCAAATAATTCAAAGAAAGACACTTAGATGAAACTTTATTTTTAGGTTAACTTGGTAAATTAAGCAAAAAAAATGCAAATAGAAACCAGACTAAGACATAAAGAGCCAATAACTATCTGTAGTTGTCATCTTCAACAACATAATGATGTTTAGGCTTGGTCCATATGTTCATTAAAGGGAGGCTGTTCTGTCCCCATAATTCCTGGCATGGAGTTTCATGGGCTGGTGTTGAGGGAGGGCTGCCCAGGTTGACAACGTAGGAAATTAAGTACTACCTTGCAACAGGGAAGAAAATTGTCCCATGTCCTAAATGACAGCTGCAAGTCCCTAAGCTTTATGGAGTGATTGTGGGGAAATGACATTGATTAGGACAGGAGGAAGTTCCAACCTGGCTGCAACTTCAGCATTTACAGGACTAAGGGAGGGTGTGAAATATGTATAGTGCAGGGGTGGGGTGAGGATGAACAGACTGCCACCTTCCTGCCGTACTTTTTTCTACAGGAAATTTCTAGAAAGATAGGCCTTCAAGTCTGAGGTTTCAGGTCACCTCTGATCCTGCATAGACACAAGATAACATCCCTGGACCACAAGGGTCTGACTCCAAACCTGACAACTGGCATGAAAGAGCTATTGCCTTTCTGCATGGGCAGAAAGTCTTGACCAATAGGGCAAGGACCCAAATGCTTCTTCTTCCCCCTGCCAGACATATTGATTTTAGAAACAGCTAGATAACTCTGTCCCCATCAGATGCTTGATGCTTTGCCGCCAGTTAGAGGAAAACACCAGCCACGACAAGGTTAGCTCTGGTTACTTGTATGTAACCTTAGAAGTGAGAAGTTGGGATCCTCCAAGCAGAAGCTGGGCTTATCCTGGCAGGTGGGGGTTAATCCTCAGCCAATGATAGACAAATGACACCTGGTTTATAGGGTTGTTGTTAGGTGACTGGCCTATGGGGTCTGGGACTAGAAGAACCATATGCTAGGAGGTTAGGATAGAAGGACAGCAGTATAGAGGATGAATAGAGCAGGAGCCTAGGTCACCCTGAAGCCTGTGAGAGTGCTGGAATATCTCAGAGATTAACATAGGAGTGAGCACAAAACCTCTGAGGAAGTCTCCTTGCCTCCATCTTCAGGATAAGATCAAGGCTACTGATTCATGAGGCTGCATCTCAAGCATTTTGAACTGTTCTCTGCTGGTTCCTGTGCTGGCAACGAGAGCACAGAGGAGGAGGAGAAAGTCAGTCCTTCGGGCAGAACTTCACAATGCCTTATTTCTTTGTACAAAGCCAACATCTTGGTTACTCCCATAGATTTCCCAGACTTAGGATTTTTTTTTTTGGCATCAAGAGAAAAATGATCCGATACTAACTTGTTCATTTGGGCTCTATCTGACTTCAAGCAGATGGAGACAATGAAGACAGCACCCTCATCCAGCTATCTAGAGGAGTACACTATCATTGTGGTTAGCAGGGAGGCCAAGGGCAAGGTGAGATGTGAGACAAGGCATGGGGTGGGCACATCTCTCTGCTTGTGGCAGTCATCCATGGAAGGACCAGAAGGAGGCACAGATTCTCTTGGCTTTTGTTTTACATGTGCTGAACTTACAGTACCTTCTGCCAAGCCTACACTGGTGTGTACAAGGAAGGGTGAGGTTGGCAGCATGCAGGGTGCATTGGTTGATATATGTGCACCAGTTTGACATGGTAATTGCTGTGGCCTCACCTGGGAAGGAGCTTGTATTTGCCAAGCCCCATCCCATGTCTGGAATCACCTCAAACATAGCCTTCATCTTTCCCATGATGACAAATTGACAGATATGAATATGGGATAGGAAAGTAACAAGAATGAATTTTAGGGACAGGTGCTCCAAGTAGGAAAACAAGAACAAGGGGATGGAGAAGTGGCTCAGATTTTAAGAGCCTTTACTGTTCTTCTGGAGGACCCAAGTTGGGTTATCAGCATCCATGTCACATGGGCTCACAACCACCTGTAAGTCTAGCTCCAGGGGAACTGATGCCCCTTTCTGGTCTCCATGGCCATCTACACTCAGGTGTCCATACTTATACATACATACCACATACATATACAGAATTAAAAGTAAAATATTAAAAAGGAAGAAGAAAAACAAGAATGCCAAGACTGCCTCTAACTTGCTGTATCTGTGCTCTGCTCTAGTCTCCATTTAGAGTAGAAAGGGAAAACATAAGGCTAGTGGTATTCTTAGAGGTCAAGCAAGGCTGGGACTTTGGGCATGAGCATGAGGACAGAGAGCCACTGATGGATTTTTTTCAGTAGGAAAGTCAGATTCACTTTTTAGTAGCGTCACTAACTGTAGTGGATCCTTACATATAGCTATTGTCTTCACTAACTGAGAGACCCAGAGGGCCTGACCCAGGATGGCTTTGGTAGGAAAGCTGGTGTGGGTGGGACTGATAGGGCATTCATTAGCACATAAACCTTGGATAACTCCATGACCAATAAACATGGACCATGTTGTTCATGTCATATCAAGGCAGCTTGTGGAGAGATCCCCCACAGCTTTCCGGCTAAGATGGAAAGGGGTGAAGACAATACTTTCAGGGATCATTTCTGTAGTTCAAAGATGGAAAGGGGGTGTGTCTCCAGCTGAGGTAGAGATTCAGGAGGGAGTAGGGGATGCAACAAGGTCATGAGTTTGACTCTAAAAATGGTATAACTGGAGTCCCCACTGGGCTTGTGCGTACAAGTCTTTCCGGAGACCTGAGAGAATGAGGGCAGAGCAGGGGGGAGCTTTGCTCTAGAGGAAGGTGTTTAGTGCTATGGAAAGCAGATAATGTGTGACTCCAGTCTGCTGATCCAGGCAGTCAGTGTGACCATCACTGCGGGACATGTGGGGAAGAGGAAACTACGGCACAAAGAAAGAAAGACCAGAGAGGTTAGTACAGCTGGGGCCGCACTTCAGCTCTTTTCTCATTCCATCATGAGTACTCAAAAGTAAAGGGCAGGATGGATTTCCTCTTCTCTTGGTCCACATTAAAAGCAGCATGGGCCGATGGGAACCATGAATGATACATTAGTCCTTGCTGTAGTTCCAGACAGGGACAGCCATTTCCCATGTTTGACATTGACACCATCATGTGCTGGCTAAAAGGAACACAATTATAGATGATACTTGCAGTTGAATGTCATGTATTTGGGAAAAAATAAAGACATATCAGGTGCGGTCATCAAAGATAACCATAAAACAGGCCTATCCCCAGGTATCCTCAAAGATCCATCTCTCATCATCTTCAAAGAGATCCAAGAGAGAGGAAATAAGCACTGTATTCTTTGCAATCTCCTTATATTTGGGGCGTGTCATCTTTACCTTTTCCTATTTATGCACTCTGAAGAGTCATGGAGCCATCCCTGGCCCAGTAGTGAGCAGGCTAGGTGTGTGTGGTGACAGATTAGAGAAAGGGCATATTTCACAAAACCTCACAATAGCTGTAGTGTTTGATGGCTTCTCTCATGGCATCTCATTGTTACAACATCACAGAGGAGATGTTGTCATCAGTCCAATATGCAAAGGAGGAAACCTGCATTCAAGACCACCCAAGCAGTCCATGTTAGACTTTGGACTTAAATGTGGACCCTCTAACTCCTAAGCAATGTTCTCTCAACCATTCTGCCTCCCTCTCTGGGTATTAGAGTCTTTCTAGAGATTCAAGACTTAAGCACATGATGGGGGACACGTACACACATGCTCACACACATGTGCATACACACATGCACACACTTGTAATTAAATATCACATGCATACAGATGTCATCAGATTTTAGAAGGGGCCACAAGTATGATAATCAAATATGAAAAAAGAGGTGGTGCATGATGGGTTTGGTCATCATAATAGAAATTGTAGACCTATAGCTAGAGAGCAACAGAGAGAAAGACCCAGGAGTCTTCCGTCAAGAGAATGTGAGAAAGTCAGAATGGAGCGGAAAGCTGAAGGGCAGGAGACATAGGGCAGAGAAAACAGGGGAGGGAGGGAGGATCTAGGTAAAGATCTGAACTTTAATCCAATTTTCCCTTTAATGCAACCTCATAGATAACCTTTAGTAAGATATCCACCCCTGACATGTTGAAATTATGAGAAACTCTGCCTCCTGTACTTTTATCTTCATCAGAGAGATAAACGAATGAAATGGAATAAATGTGGGTTTAGCTATCTCACAATGTACTGGGAACCTCAAAAGCTAGTCATTTAACTAAACAGAAGTTGATTGGCCATGACCATGAGGTCTGAGCTGCTGGGATAGCCATGCTTTTTCTGCAGAGTGTGGCTCCAGTTCCTTCTTTCATTCCTTTACCGTCCTTTGCATTTCCAAGATGGCTCATGTTCCAGAAACTAGACTAAAGAAAGAGGAAAGCAAAGAGACAGGTAAACAACATACCACTTTTGCCAAGAACTAGGGGCCTTCCCAGAGTGTAGAACTTTTAATGGCAAAATTAGGAAAGTCCATGACAAACTAGAGGAGTTGGGAATCAATTTTCACCTGAGTTCTAGCGCCTGAAATGTGCATACCTTATTCATTCATACATCCTGTTTGCAACAGTTTGCTCACAGGGTTATAACTAGATGCAAAGGAGGCTGGGAAAATATAAATATATGTAATATAGTTAATATAATATATCATTTTGGCATGTACACAGTTAAAGTTTTTCTTCCTGTGGAATAAGGGAGCAATACATATTTGGCTATAACTATCTTTAATAATATTCAAATCTTCTTTGGTGAAAGAAAACATTGTTTATGAAAATTACTGCTTTATGTCAGTCACAGAAGTTCTGCAAAGCCTACCCCAAAATGTCAGGCTATGTGATCTATGTATCTCCTACTATACTTACTGGCTGCAGGGTCTCTCTTTTCTCAGTTCAAGAGGCACATCTCAGAGTATTATTTGATGCAAACAGCCTTGAACACTGCTAATTTCTTTTTCGAAAGTATCAAATAGCACAGGCATGTCTTACCACACCTCCACTGTTGGTTGCAGCATACCACCATGGCCAGACATGGGAACGCACACTCTAGCACATTGTCAGATAGCTTTGAGTTCAAGAGTTATAAAGACTGGAGGGTCTCCCTTCTAAGCTACCAAATGAGGTAGAGGTAAATCTCCAGGTCCAGGATTCCATATTTAAATATTATCAAAGGTGTTTGACTGTGGGCTCTTGAAAACTCCACTATAGAAAACTTGAGGATCTGGGCCAATACTACCCCCATTTAACTAGCTAATGAGAATTCCAGAAATCATTTATAGGGAAGAATCTGCTTTGTGTCCTGGTCCATGGGGAAGTAATGTCAAAAGTCCAGCTGGCATATCAGAAGGGATGAACCAGTGGATACTGATAAGGGCATCTAGCTCTGCATTGCAGACATGCCATCTGGCCTCTGCTGTGGTTCATGCTGGAGTGGTTCTCCAAACTAAGCACCCCAAACCAGATAGACTACATCTACCTTGTTGGTGTTCTAGTTTCAGGACAAAATTGTACTATAGGGCAGGATGAGACCCAGGAAGAGAAAAGAATATGGCAGTGTTTGAAAACTCAGTCTTCATAAGGAGAAAATCTGAGGTGTGGTTCCCTTGTGCCCATGTAAATCTTGACTTTTTCTTGAAACACTTGCTATGTGTTTCCCATCACATTCTGTGCTGTTTTCTTGTATACCCTGGAGCTTCCAGCTTTCAGAGAATAAACATTCCAGAGGCATTAGTCTGCTTGTGTGAATTTCAGAGGTCTGAGGAGGGAAAAGATGAAGATGAGATGCACCCATACAGGCAGCTTTACTTGCCTGGAAGGCTTTCTGTCATGAAGGCTTTCTGTCAGCATCAGCCTCCACGGCAGTCATAAAAGCCTGGGAATTCTCGTGGCTAGGCAGTGGTTGGGGAGGTATTAAGGGCAATCTATTTGCACTAATTAAGAAGTAAAGAGCTATAATATAATTTACACAGCCATTGGGATAACATTTTCAAAGATTATTTAATGACATAACACAGTGTTAAGTGGGAAAAAAATCAAGATCTAAAATTGCAGGGATAGAATAATCCCAGTTTTACCAATTTCTGGATAAAGAACAAAAGACTAGAAGGAAGTCTTCTAAAATGGTAGCAGAGGGGCTCAAGAGATGATGGCTCATCAGTTAAGAGTATATATTGCTCTAGATGAAAACTCACATTTGGTTTCCAGCACCTACATCAGGCATCTCAAATCACCTGTATCTCTAGCACTCTCTTCCAACACCCTTTTCTGACCTCCATGGGCACTGCACTCACACATGCATATACTCATACATAGACAAACACTCGTGTGCACACAAATTTAAAATAAAATAAATCTTTAAAAAATAAATAAAATGTCAGCAGAGTCCCATGGCAAGTATCTCCAGTGTCTGCACCCTGCCCTTTTGGTTGATTGCTTCATAAATAACAACAGCTCATAGAAGAACTGACTAGATCTTTCCATGTGCTGTCCTGGACTGCTTGGGCTGTGTTAGAAACAGATGACTCTGGAAAGAGTCATGTTTAGAGACCTTCAGATTTGTGATGCCTTTCCATTTTCATCCTTATTATCTCAAGCTTCTGGGGAGATCAGAATTCTTTGTTGGTAGACTGGGCCCATGGCAGGGATGGAAGTTCATATAATCATTTCTTGGTATCGGATCATATTGAGTAAGAACACAAATCCCTTCACACTCAAGTCCCTCATATAAAGCAATGCCATTTGTATATAATTGACACAATGCTCCCATGTGCTTTAAATAAACTCTCAATCACTTCTAATACCAGATGTACTATGAACACTGTGTAAATCATTCTACTGTATTGTATAAGGAATACTGACCAAGAGTAAGTTTGTACATGTTCCATGCAAAGTTATCTATGTAAGGCCTTATTGTGTTTTCCATCCAGGCTTGGTTGAATTGAAGAAGGCAAGGCCTAAGGACACAGAGAACACCTGTACCTGTGCAATTTGTTTGCTTTGAGTTGCATTTCAATGCTCTCACCTATTTTCAAAATCATTTTGTGCTGATATCTTAACTAATGGTTAATAGAACATTAATGAAACCAAGACCCTCATATTCACATTTAAAATTTCAAAACACTGTCTCAGGATGCAGCTCTGTTGATAGAGAGTTTGCCTAGCATGCACAAAACTGTGGAAGAACCCCAGAATGCAGGAGTTGGAGGCAGAAGAATCAGAAGCTAAAAGTCATCTTCAGTTAGTGAGTTAGTTCTGAGATAGCCTGGGTTATATGAGAGCCTATCTCAAAACAAAACAAAACAAAACAAAAACAAAAAACCCAAAAACTGAAATGCTTTGCCTCTATCAGTCCTGAGAGAGTGGAACTAATAATAAAATTCCTTACTACCACTGAGGAAAATGATGCAAACCCAGAAGGCTTAGACATAGAGCCCCTACTTCAGCCTGAATGTAATTACACAATGAGTTCCACGGACTTTTGATTCTAAAGGCAACATGCTTTTTCAATACCAAAGCTCCAATTGCATTGACTTCCTACTAAACACCATGAAACAAACAAACAAACAACAACAACAAAAGAAGGCCCTAGATTAAGAACTTCCATTTAAATGTTTTGTGTGTATATGCAAGTGTGCACGCATGTTTGAATGAATGTATCACAAGAGTGTGCTTGTGCACAATTATATATATGCTCATGCCTGTGGAGGCCAGAGTTTGACATCAGATGTCTTTCTTCTCTCCACTTTATTTACTGTGGCAGGATGGCTCCCTGAACCTGGAGCTGGCCACTTTCGCTAGTCTAGCTGACGGGCTTGTACTTGGCCTCCTGAGCTCCGAGATTACAGGTGAGCCACCACACCCACCCATATCTAAGTGAGTGCTAGAAATCTGAACTCAGGTCCTCACACTTACACAGCAGGTGCTCTGTCCACTGAACCCTCTCCCCAGCCTCCTGGCTTTTAAATGTTTCCGGGGTTCAGATGCCTCTGAGCAGACAGCACATGCAACGCTGGCATTGAAAGCAACTCTGGAACCAGCTGCATGCATGCTCTATCTTGCATTGTTGTGAAACTGAACCATCCCTGGAGTTTCTTTCAATTGGAGCCATGTAAAATGAAGACAAGAGAGCAGTATATTGCAATCTAGGGTTTATCATTTGAAATAGTTTAGCTTAGAAGAAAGCTTCCAGCCTGCATTCGCTGCTGAGGCTAGGGAAGGGCTCAGTGAGAAGTATCTACTAGTTAAGATTTGTGAGGACTGTTTTCAACCTCACAATCCAGTCTTCCTCTACTTCCTGTTAACTCCAGCAGGATGCTTCCCAGAGCAGAGTCTCCCCTATGACCCAATGCTGCATCAAGTTCAAGTTTTAGCCCCTAGTCTCCCTTTGACACAATGCTGCAAGTTCAAGTTGTAGCTCTGGGTCTCCCCTTTGACACAACACTTCAAGTTCAAGTTGTAGCCCTGAGTCTCCCCTATGACACAATGCTGAAAGTTCAAGTTGTAACCCTGGGTCTCCCCTGTGACACAATGCTGTGTTAAGTACAACAATTCTGCTTCAAGTTCAAGTTGTAGCCCTGGGTCTCCCCTGTGACACAATGCTGCTTCAAGTTCAAGTTGTAGTCCTGGGTCTCCCCATGACCCAATGCTGAAAGTTGAAGTTGTAGCCCCGAGTCTCCCCTGTGACACAATGCTGCATCAAGTTCAAGTCATAGCCCTGCTTCTCAAAGGAAAGGCAGCTTTCTACCAACCCGTCCCATGAGTTACTTTTGCCCTCTGTGACCTTAATACCTATTGGGGTATTAAGACCCTGTAGGAGGTGGAGCTTTGCTGGAGGAAGTATGTCATTGGGCTATATTGTCATATGAACATTGAGATTTTATAGCCTGGCCCCACTGCCTGTATTCCTTCTCTGCTTTTAGTGCTTGGGTAAAATGTGACCAGCTGGCTTCAGGCTGCTGCCACCATGACTTCACTGCCATGTTGACCCCTATCCCTCTGCAACCGTAAGCCAAAATAAGCCCTCTCTCCTAAGTTGCTTTTGGTCTAGGTATTTTAATCCCAGCAATGGAAAACTGACAGACAACTTAAAAAGAAAAAGATTTTGGTTCATCCTTTTAGAGGTTTTCAGTCCCTCATGATAGGGGAAGCATGGAAGAGAATCTCTGTTCATGGAGATGGGAGCCTGTGACTATAGCTGTTCACATAAAAGAGGGCCAGCAAGCAGAGATCAAGGGGCAAAAAACAGAGACAGGCTTTAACTCTCTAAGGCCTACCCTGTGGCCTACTCCCATGATTTCGGTTCTGCCTTCTAAAGGCACCACAGCTTCCCAAAAAAGTGCCAGCTACAGAACTAACATCCAAAACATGAGCTCTAGGAGGGACATCTCATATTCAAACCACGGTGCCCTTCCAACCATCCTCCCCAGAGGTCGTCCTCTTCACATTGATGCTGGCTTTTGAGCCAGTATCTCTCAGAGTGTGCTTATAGATAGTTTGCTACAAGGTTGTGAATGGAAACTCATGCTTAAAAATGCAGATGGACAAGCCCCACTCCCACTGATAGTCACAAGTGTCTAGGACTTTGAATTTTCAACAGTTCTGGCACAAACTATGGCCTGGCCTCCAGGAGCCACTGACATTTGGCCTGGAGTGTGGGGCATCACAGCTTCCTTTCTTGGCTCGTAATTCTCAGGTAGAAAAGCTCAACTCTTAGAAATCAATTCTGGCTCCTGTTGTGTCTGTAGTCAGTCCCTCCTGGGCTGGTGGGGGTGCTTTCAGGAGACTCCTTGTTCAGACTTCAGCCCCATGTACTTATCAACTGCTTGTATATATGAGTGTGTGTGTGTGTGTGTGTGTGTGTGTGTGTGTGTGTGTGTGTGTGTGTGTGTGTGCGCGCGCGCACATGTGCACACGTGTATTACTGGTCAAAAGACTGGAAGTGGACACACTTCAAAGCTGATAAATCTTAAATTTAAAGATCCTTCAATGAGAGTGTTTCTAGTAACATTTTCTGGTAGTTATACTGTTCTGTGATACATGAAAATGTTAGATGTTTTTCGTTTGTTTTGTTGGAAGGTCTCATGTAGTTCATCTTGGTCTTAACTCCATATTTGTCCCAGGATGACCTTGAACTTCTGATCCTCAGGAATTCCTCAGCAAGAGTGCTGGTGTAACAGGTGGAAGTTAAACCCAGGGCTTCTTGCATACTAGGCCGGCACCCTGTCTACTGAGCTACATCCCAGATCCTCAATTCTTTTTTTCCTAAGGTAAATTCTCCCACTCTCAAAAACTTCTGCTATCCCAAATCTAAACTCTCTCCTGCAAGGAACTCACACCTAGTGGAAGGAAGACACAAGTGCATGTGTGTAGACTGTTAAAGCGTGTGGGGGTGGGAGTGGGCACAATATAGACCCAGTCCTTGGCGTTCTGATTCCACAGTTTTGAGGAGGGCAAGTAATCAGGGAATGCCTCCTGGGGGAAATGATCCCTAAGGCTGCCAATAAACTAGGGAGGAGGAATGCTCTGCTAGAGAAGCAGTGAGAGTGAAGTGAGATACACCACTGCTTCATGGTGTATACATGTACACCAGCGTATACATATGGAGTACTTTGCTATGGAGTGCATTCTTCTACTTGGAAAACAGCAGATGACAAGGTGTAGAGATGCCATTTCTAGGGAATTACATAGACTGGGGCCTATGTTCCCAAGGATCCCCTAGGCCACAGACCTCAGCTGGCCCTTCTGCTCAGCCTCTGGGGGATCTAGCAGTGACTACAGTGATAATTGTTCTTCAAGGGAAGCAAGCCCTCCAGCCCTCCTCTCCTGTCAGCCTTACAAATCAATATTTCATTTTGAAGAACCCTGTTTGATGCTGGTTCTGCTTATTTGCTTCAAAGCCACTGTGGGTGACATGCTTTGTAGGTCTGTCAGTATGTAAATTAAACCAAGCATAGATAGCTTTGTGTTGCTTAATGTTCAGCTGATAAAAATGAATGTGTTGACATCCTCCAAATGACGTCACCACATTCATTTTTATCAGTTGAACATTAAGCAACACAAAGCGAGGATGGGAGGGAGAGGGAACTGGGATTGATATGTAAAATAAGATTGTTTCTAAATTAAATAAATAAATTTAAAAAATGAATGTGGTGTGAAATGAGCATTTTATCTGACTGCAGTTACAGTGAAGGAGTTAACTAGACAGGCAGAGGGAAAGTGCTGTTAAGGGTCTGGGGGCTTTCTCCTGGGAGGGGTGTTCTGACACTCAGACAGCAGCAGGTTCAGCTAGACCGGGAAAGCCAGAGAGACTGGGCAAGAGCAGGCTCAGAGCAGAGGGGCAGGTCCAGCCAGTCCCAGCAGGGCACTTCCAACTCTCCGAAAAATGCATGTGTCAGCATTTGCTCAGGCAACTTCTTTTTGGTTGCAACCTCATAGCCATTGGTGGAGAAGAGAGGAGTCAGAGGAGAGGCTAGGAACCACCCTGAATGTCAGTCAGTCTAGAGGACTGAGTAGCCTTAACCTCTAACCAAAATGCCCAGGGTGCTCTCCTCTTCACCTCTGCACATGCCTTTCCCCCTTACAGGAAGCACCCCCTGCCCAGCCATGAATGAAGCTCATCTCACTACAGTTATCTGCACCCAGAGACCAATGTGTGTCTTCCAATTCACTGAAGGCCCCAGGGCAGACACTGTGCCAACACAGGCAGGCCTGCATGAATGCCCATGGAATGTAGAATGTGTTCAATGCTCCCTCACCTGGAAAGCCCTAGCTGCCCTCGCTTGCAGCCCCTGGACCTCACCCACTGCTGAGCATCCTTCTGTCTTAGCTCCAGTGCCACACACTGGCCCAGGCTGCTTCTGGCTTCCAGAGCAGATCAGGTCCTCAGGTGGTCTCTCTTCAGACATTGCGTATTTTTCCTTTATAGCACTTCCCAGATTTATGACTGACTCTGGGCTTGTCCTCCTTCCATTAGACTGTGAGTCCCAGGAGGGAGTGGCCCGCTCTGTCCTGCCTTCCAGTGTAGCCCCAGTGCCTGGCAAGGGCAGCATAGTATTTGTTGAAAGATAAATGAATGGACTGATATGGCTGGCAGGGTTGCCCAGAGACTAAATGGTTTGGCTTACAAGCACTAGCACTGAGTTTGGTCACCAAGAACCTGTAGAAAGGAAGGGAGGAAAGGAGAGGGGAAGGGAGGGAGGGAGTAGGGAACAGAAGGGAAGGGAAGGGAGAAAGGAAGGGAGAGGAAGGGAGAGGGGAAGGGAGGGGAAGGAGAGGAGGGTGGGAAGCAGGCAGGCCGATATGAGCTGGTGAGATGACTCAATCGGTAGAGGCACTGGCTATTGAGCCTAACAACCTGAAACATACATAATAGAAAGAGAATATTTCCACCGGTTGTCTTCTGACCTCCACAAATGCTTCCTCCCACCAATAGATAGATAAGATAGACAGATGTGATTTTATTTCTTATTTTTAATTTTAATTTAATTTTACTATTTATTTATTTAGTTTTTCTTTTTCTTTTTCCTCCGAGACAGGTTCCTGACTGTCCTGGAACTTTCTCTGTAGACCAGTCTGGCCTCTAACTCAGAGATTTGACTGCCTCTTCCTCTCAAGTGCTGGGATTAAGGACATGTGCCACCATCACCCAGCTAATAAAGGTAATTTTAAACATTTTTAAAAACAAGTCAGATGTGGCTGCATGTACAGAGACCAGATTATCCCTGAGGCCAAGGACAGACTTTGTCTCAAACAACAACAACAACAAAAAGAAAACCCGCCAAAGGGGATAGGACTTTAATGAAACATCATACACACACACACACACACACACACACACACACACACACACACACACACACACATTCATGAACACACACACTCATACATATACACACACTCATACACATATTCATAAACATACACACTCATAAATACACACAAAGGTAATATTGATAGTATTTTTGTATGTGGCATTGATAAGGTTGTCCAAGGGCAGCTGTGCCTCTTAATCAATCAGCAAACAGCCCCTTTGAGAGAGTCAAAGCACAGGGCACCTGTCATTGGTTCCCATTAGGACACCCTGCCCCCAGTGCATCCTTCTCCTACCCCATCATCCCCATTCCTTGCCTCTGTTTGATACATACTTGATCAGGATCTCTATTTCTGGAAGGCTACCTAACTAATTGTCCTCTTAGGGTAGCTCTAGTGGCAGGAGACTTGCCAGAACACTGTGACATTAACTTAGCCCAATCTGCTCTAGGGAGCAAGCTGTATTTTTATCAAGGTTCCCAGCATGATTCGCTAATAAAGGCCAGGCCAGGATTCCATAGAGTTAGCAAAGTAGGTAGGTAGGTAGTGATGGCAAGTGTGACTTGATTTTTGTTGTCTCAAAACATTTTCATTTCTATCCTCTGGTTTTATGCCCTAACACATCGATATGGAAACCATATGACAAAGGGAGAAACGCAAGAGCAGAGAACTCTAAGACCTAGCCCAAACCAATGTATATCATCTAGAGCATGCTGGATTCCCAGATGCTGGGTACAGCCCAACTTTCCACCTCAGTGGTGCTGTGTGTGTGTGTGTGTGTGTGTGTGTGTGTGTGTGTGTGTGTGTGTGTGTGTGCGTGTGTGTAAATGGTATCTCTAGCTGTTATCACCCCCAGAGGTCTGGGGCCATGTCTTTTTACATATTTCATAGTGCTTCTTGCAAATATGAGTTGTTTTTAACACGGATATTTTGATGATATTATTTGTCAGAGATTTTGGTGACTGTGTTCATTTAGCGCTCAACAAATAATTTCTCAGTCACTGCCACGTGAGGGGCTGGGATAGGATATGTCAGACATTTCTACTTGCCACCCAGCTGACAAATATCTGAGAACACAGAGGGAAAATGGGTGGTTCTAGAGTATTGTCTACAAGGAGGGCTGCAGAAGGGATGCAGAATGCCTCCCTCTATTTGCAAAGCACAAACTGATAAGATCAGAACCTACTTCTTAGAACTCAGAGTACTAAGACAGACCTTTCAGTGACCAAGGAACACATAATTTCTCAGCAAGAGAGCATCGTGGCTTTTATCTTCTCCTGGATGCTTCTCCTACTCCAACTCATTGGCAGCAGCCTTGGAGACAGCCGCCCACATTCCTGGCACAAGTATCTGGCAGAGAGCACAACAGAGCTCCTAAAGAAGGGTGAAAGTTTTGAATTATAGAAATTCAAGGTGAACCACATGCTTCCTTCCATTCAAGGAGATGGCTATTTTGTAGCATTGCAACATTTACAGTACCGTATTACAAAAAATGTACAATATTACAATAAATGTAATATTTTGTAATATTTACATTTCCTTAACTGACTGACTGCCAGGGGAGTAACTTTTTTTCCTCTTTGTGGTTCAATCAAAATCTTTTAAAATGTCTGTTTAGGCGTAGAGAAATGATTGAGAGGGTAAAGTGCTTGCTATACAAATAAAGGGACCTGAGTTGAGAGCTCAGAACCTCTGTAAAAGCTGGTCAGGATAGGGCCTGTCTAAAATCCCTGTGTGTAATCCCTGTGCTCCCACTATCAGATGGCAGGTAGAGACCAATCTCAGGAAGATTTCCAGCTAGCTAGCCTGGCACATGGAGCAGCAAACAATGAAAGAGATCCTGCCTCACTGGAATGTGAGGATGGATATTCAAAGTTGCCCTCTGACCTTCACATGCATGTGGTAACATGCAGGCACCTGCACACATGAACACACACACACACACACACACACACACACACACACACACACACACAATAAATATGTATTTCATTGGCATTCTGTAATATCCTGTATTTATGCAATACTCTGGCTGTCTCAGAACATGCAGCAATGTGATGATTAGTTCTGGAGGGTTGATATTACTTCAGACACAGCAAGTCTCTGTGTGGGAAACATTCAGCATGCTCTCCATGATCTTAAAATAAGCAATTAACTTATTCCAACTATATTCACACTGCTGTGTTACAGAACATTACACATTACTTTTATCCAACTGCATCCTTATACCCATTAAGGAGATGATTATTTATACATTGTGAAATGACTACTACAGTAAGCAATTAAGAGACATGTTATCTCATGTAATTTTTCTGTGTATTGTAAGAACACCCAAACTCTTACTTCAAGTAGACTTTTCATTATACAATATACAGTTATTCATTGTAGTCTTTGTGATGTCCATTTTTTCCTTATATTTGTTCATTTTATATCACTGCAAGTTTGTACCCTTTGACCTATGCATCCCTGTTGCAGGCCTCTCCCACCTCCAGTGACACTGCTCTGTTCCATTCTGTTTCCACACAGTTAATTTCTCCTTATATTCCCCATACAAGCGAGGCCTGAAGCAAGGTATGATGACTGGGTTAAATGGCACATTGACTAGAAGGCATAGGAGTAGAGAATGGAGAATATGATATTCTGGTGAATCAGTATTCACAAAGCTTTGTGTGATTGTGAGAAACTAGAAGGCTACATGCCATTGTTAATTTTATTCATTTATTTTTATTCTAGGGTTTCTCTGTGTATCCTTGGCTATCCTGGCACTCATTCTGTAGCTGAGACTGACCTTGAACTCAGAGATCATCCTGCCTCTGCCTCCAGAGTGCTGGGATTAAAGGCATGTGCCACCACTGCCCAGGCATGTGTGTGATTTTGTGTGTGCATGTTGTGTGCACATATGCATAAAAGTATGGAGGCCAGAGGCTAATTCTGTGGAGCTGCTTTTCCTTTTCCACTGTTAAGTTGGTTCTGGGGATTGAACTCAGGCCTTAAGGCTTGCCTGGCAGATATTTTTTTCCAGCTTAGTCATGTTGCCTGCCTAGAAAGCCTCAGGCACAATTAGATTGAATACTGCTCACAAGAGGCCTGAGTAGGTCCTAAGCCCTTATCTTTGGCTAACCTTCAGACAGCATTATTTATAGCAGCTTAAAAATGGAAACAACTCACATGACCATAAACTAATAAATGGACAAATAAGATGTAGTATATTCACCCAACTGGACATGATTCAGCTATGAAAAGGAACAAAATCAACCATGGTGAGGCATGCCTGTAATCTCAGCACTTGGCTCAGGAGTTCAAGGCCAACCTATTACATGGCTAGTTCTAGGCCAGCCTGGTCTATATGACACCCCATTAAAAGAAAAAAATAAAAGAAAGAAATCATTATGCTAAGTCAGAGAAGCCAGCATAAAGGCCACAGAGGCTCCAAGTTCATTTAGATGAGATATCCACAATAGTTTCAGGCCACTGGTGTTCATGGGCTGACAGTAATAGGGAGTAGGGAATGTCTGTGTCATAGGCACAGAGTTTTGGGGGCGTGGGGCAGGGATGGTGTAATGTTTTGTAAATAGTGTTTACCAAGATGTACTAAAAGCCTATGGATGAAAACTCTAAAATGCTTAAAATGGTGAATTTTATGTTATTGACTTTTATTGCAATAAGAATAAAAATAATTGAAAAATAACACTAGCTTGTGTTCTAATAAAATTGAAACACATTTGAAATGAAGTCTCCATGGCAACAGTCTCTGTGGCGACATCAACTCAGGAGCTTTCCCTAGTGTTGCTTCATCCAGCATAGAATTCTCGAAGGTTATTAGAGAAAAGTCAACTTTTAATGAATCCCAGAGGGTTTTCTCAACTCTTGAGGAGAATTAGCCTTGTGGGGCTTATTTGAACTTTGTCATAATGAATTGTTTTTCTCTAGGTGTAACTTCTGTGCAGTGGAGTAGAGAACAGGGATTAAGATTTATTAATGACTCTGAAAAAAACGTAGTCACATTCTAAGTGAAACAACCCACTGGAGAGATGGCTCAGCAGTTAAGAACACTTGATGCTCTTGCAGAGGATCAAGGTTGGGTCCCCAACACCCACATGGTGGCTCACAATTGGCTATCACTCTGGTTCCAGGGGATCCAATGCCATTTTCTGGTCTCCACAGGCACAGTATTGGTGAACAGACATAAATGCAGGCAAATCACCCATTTTTTCCTCCAGTCCCTCTCTGACTACCTTAAAAAAAGAAAACACAAACAAACCCTGTAAATAAGGCAGCTACTGTGGAGGCACGGAGCACAGACAGAGTGTCTGTGTAGTTCCAAGTATAAACAAGCCTCTGTGGAGAGAAATAAGCCTTGGCTTTTGTGTTGTGACTCCCATTTCTTCTCTAAGGGGAGAAGTGACAACTTTTAACTGTCCCCAAGCTCAAGTCCATTTGCTGACTGGATTTTAAATTTCTTCAAGGAGATAGTAATTGATTTGTCTAAAATGTCAGTTTTTAACTGGTTTGTCCAAAGAGATGATTCTTGCTCAGTAGTCATTGTTGGTCCTTGCTTTGTAGTACTGGGCTGCCTTTGAACTCATAGAAATCCCCCTGCCTCAGCCTCCCACTATGTGTACCACTCTGTGAGGTTTTTGTTATTTTTTACCATAAATATATTAATAAAATAAGTTCCCCATTCAAAAGGGGCAGTGATTTGTCTAAATAGTCACATTCTGACAGTACTATACTTGAAGGAATGGATTTTATTGCTCCTGAGGTCTGATGAATGGATTTGTTTATTTCTACTTTTTCATTAGAATGCATTGTGTGACATTTGCATGACATGCTTTGTCATGGACACCTGCCATTCCTCTCTCTTGTTCTTTTTCCTCTTCCAAAACAGTTACCCCTCCTCTCCTTTAAACTAGATTCTGCACGTGAGAGAAAGCATGCGTCACTTGTTTTTCTGAATCTGCTTTAGTTTGCTTTATATGATGATTTTCAGATCCCTCCATTTTCCTGGAAGTGACGTAAACTTTTGTTTTTATTTTTTTTTTAAATTTTATTAATTCAAATTAGGAACAAGCTTGCTTCACATGTCAATCCCTTCTCCCTCTCCCTCCCCTCCCCCCAACATCCCACCTGCCCCTAGCCATCCCCCCTCCACTCCCCAGGCAGGGTAAGGCCCTCAAAAGGGGCTCCCCAAAGTCTACCACATCATCCTGGGCCAGGCCTAGACCCTTCCCCATGTGTCCAGGTCAAGAGAGCATCCCTTCCCAAGGGATGGTCTCTCAAAATCCCTTCTTTTTTTTTTAAGACCTTACATATTTAATACAGTGCATTACCCCTGTACAAATGGAAAAAAATTAAGCTCAACATTTCTAGACCAATATGGCTGTTAGTTTTTGTACAATGCCAACTCAACATGGTAAACTGGGATATTTTTTTCCAAAGTTGACAGCACAGCTAAAGTTTCCAAAAATTCAAATTATATATATATATATATATATATATATATTTATATATATATATACATATATTTTATATAAAAAGACCAATAATGGCAGTATATTATGCATCAATAGCAGCAACAGCTTTTCCAGGTTCTGCAGTCATTTGAACAAAATTGTAGAGACATCCAGCACTCTCCGTTTAAAAAAAAAAGTAAAAAACAAAATCCCAGAAAAACAGCACAGTTCTGTTACTCTTGTGGTACCTGGAACCATTTTTTTTTAAAATTAGCTTCTCAATCATCATCTGGAAGGAAACCATTCTGAGCAACATCATTAAAAACAGCTCTGATAAAGCATGGTCACTACTATGTATCATAAAGCAGGTCCACATATGAGTGAGTACATATCATGTTTGTCTTTTTGTGATTGGGTTACCTCGCTCAGAATGGTTTCTTCGAGTTCCATCCATTTAAAAGTGACATAAACTTTGTGCTTCTTTTAAAAAAATTATTTATTTTTATTTTCTGTGCATAAGCGTTTTGCTTACATGTGTGTATGTGCACCATATGGGTACCTGGGACCTAAGAGGTCAGAAGAGTGTGTTGAAAAACCTGGAACTGGAGTTGCAGATAGTTGTGAGCTGCTAGGTGGGTGCCAGGATTCAAACCAGCTCCTCTGGAAGAGCAGCCAGTGCTCTTGACCATTGAGGCATCGCCCCAGCCTCATTCTTTTGTACTTCTTAGTGGCTCATTGATAGTTTATTGCATACATATACACCAATGAAGGGAATTTAGAGAAGCTGCTGCTGGGAGTCTGAAAAACAAAATTAGGAGTTCCCAGTTACGTTTGCTGCTTGACTCAGGATTTTCAAAGTGTGTAGAGATCTTTTGCCTCTCTGAATGATGTCAGAATCTTCCCCCTTTGAGACCAGTTCTAGCTTGAGTTCTGTCTCATGACACCAAAGTGTATGGTATCTTCAGCAACAGGGCCTCACCATCTAATTATTGTGGCACTAAAGAGCAATAATAGGCTGTATTTTTTTTGGAGTGTCTGGGACCTATCTGGTCAATAACTCATAGGGAAGAGTGTCCTGAACCTAACAGCAGGATTTTCTTTTATTAAAATCCTGCAACTTCTCAGTATCCATGTAGGCTACTTTTATTTCAAGATCACTTAAAAACATGGATCTTGCTGATGCTAGCTTTTAAATCATTCATCTTGCTTATTTCTCTTCATATCTCATATCATAGTATGACTCTCTTGAATATATGCTTGCATTAAACCTCTGGCTTTTCAGTTTAGAAATTGCTATTTTTAGGGTTTTTTTTTTTTGGTACTAAAGGGAACCCCTGAGTGAATTGCATTCCTTTGTTTGAAGTTTAGGTATGCTGCCACCAGGTGGCAGTAGCAGAAGGGGGTCATCCTACTGGGACAGACTGTTCAGGCTGGGCTGCTTAATCCCTTGTTTTTAATGCACATACAGAGTGTATATACACTCATAAATAAATGCACATTTATTTTTTAAAAGATGAATCCTAGCAAGCATTAAAATACAGTTCAATGAAAATTATATTTTAGTGGGAAACTTCAGAAAACAACAAGGGAAAAATTAAAATGACATTATTAAATATTTTTGAATCTGCTTGGAATTGCTGAGTGTGAGAGGATTCATTGAGCGAGAAAGAACAGCTCACTTGTGTCTCCCTGAAAGTAACAGAGTACGTATTCCAGTGTGTGCTTCTACACAGATTTTTGCCCGGTTACGGTATGAGTCCTTCCTCCCATCTATAACCGGCACAGCACTGCTCCTCAGATGCAGTGGCAGAATAAATATATATTTTGCTCTTCAAGGCAGCATCTGTTTAGTAAAACAAACACCTCAGTAGGTGTGAATGGCTCTATAGAATTTAGCTGAAAATGGTGCTTGAAGCAGTGGCTTTGTCACGTGGAGAATGTTGCATCCCTTCCCAATTGCCTCACGCACAGATGTTATACAGTGTCCTAAAAAGGCCTCCATAGAGATTCCCACTTGGCGCCAACCCTGCACCATATTCCTCATTGGGAAGGGAAATAGGAGGCATTTTCTCCCATCAGTTTCTGTGTGGAAGTGAAAGTGAAGTACTGTGGCCTCCGGTGTGGACAGAAAGGCCACATTCTCTTACCTTCTGCAGGAACATCAGGAGAGATAGAAATCTCTGGATTTCTACATAGGCCATTGAATATCTGTAAACCAGCTTTGGCTGCTGGTTGTCTGGTTGCTCTCGAAATGGGACCCATTCTGTGTATTTTCACCCAAATTGCAGGTGACACCCCAGGGACAGATCAGAAGGGATGTCTGAGTTAAAGGGGAGATCATTTAAAGATGTTCATTAAGGTTCTTAATTACTTCCTGTAGTAATTGTAGAGTCTAACGATTCTTAAATCTCAGATGTAGCATAGTCTGGACTCATTTACTGAGCATGAGGCAGGAAGGGAACAGGCTGCAGGCAGATGATTGCCAGCTGTGAATCAGCCCAAAGCAGTCGTGGGCACTGGAGTGCCTGCTGTTCCGTGGCCTCAAGGGGTGACAAATGTGTGAATGCTTTCTTTCTGATCTTCTGTGGAATCTCAGAGGGAACAGTGACTCTGACTACTGATGCTGAAAGACAGCAAGGGCAAGTATTTGCTTTTTGTCACTGGAACAAATAGCTAACTATGAAGAAAAGGTTTATCCTGGCCACAGTTATGGCTTTTCAGGCCATGGCCTTTGGTCTTGCTACTTTGGGCCTGTGGAGAGGCAGCACACCACTGCTGGAGTGAATGGTGGAACAAAAGTGCTTGTCTCACAGCCAGGGGGAGAAGACAGAAGAAGGAAGAGCCCAGGGTCTCCCATTTCTTCAGGGACTCAAAGGCCTTCTAGTAGGGCCAACCTCTTAGATCTTTCTCTGTGTCACAAAGGCACCTTCCTGGTGACCAAGCCTGCCTGTACAGAGGCCTTTGGAGGAATTTAGCCCTTTCACTATTTCAGCTTTTCAATGAGTTGGCCATTAAGTTACCCACCTTTTTCTAAATACAATGGAATTTTCTGTGGCTTCATAGAAATTTATGCTATTTCCTCTACCCCGAAATCTCTCATTCATCTTCTCCTGGTCACTTAGGATTCTACTGATTATTTAGGAATTATAGTACAAGTGTCATCTTAACTTATGATGGTGCTCTATTATAATAAACACATTATAAATTGAAAACATTAGTAGCAAAACATGTTTAGTCTATGTAATCTACTAAATAAACTAGCTTAGCTCAGCCTACTTTACACTCAGAACACTTACCATATTCTACAGTTGGGCAATGTTGTCTACTGTTTGTTATTTGAAAATGTTCCCTGGAGGGTCATATGACAGAGCTAAGGTCATCATCATGATTTATGCATTTAACACAGGTTTAGTTAGTATTTGCATTTTTCCCATTCATTTATTTAGCTCATAAATAAAGTCATGCACAATTATGGTACATAATACAGTATGTTCACAATGGCATGGCTAAATTAAACCAATTAACATGTTATATCACACATATTCATCATTTTTGTTTTGAGAACACTTAAAGTATACTATCTCACAACTTTTAAAATATAGCATATTGTTATCAACCATATTTATCATGCTCTCAGTAGACCTCAAGACATCACAGAGTCCATGCCTCTTGTCCAACTGCAGTTTTATATCCTTAAACCAATCATTTCCCCATTGTTAAAAGACCCACATTGAAGCCTAACAGCCACAATTCTGCTCTCTGCTCCCATAAGTTCATCATTTCTAGGTTACACATAAAATTGAAATTGTGTGACATTTGTCTTCCAGTGTGTCACTTATTTTTTTAAATGTTCTGCAAGCATATAACTTTACTACTTACTAAAGATGAAATCAAATTTGCATGCGCAGGTGAGCACTCACTGAAACACCTTGGATTCATCACATATTTGAATTTCAATTAGCATATATATATGTATATATATATCAATAATGGCAATATGTTATTCATCAATAGCAGCAACAGCTTTTCCAGGAGTATTTGCATTTTAACTCATGACTGTTATGGGTTAAAGGTCAGTTTCTCATATGACACCCACATGCACACATGTACATGACATATATATGCACATTAATATTTTATATACCTTTCTTAGGAAAGGCTTTTGTTGGACCCCATAACATCACCCAAAGCAGCTTTAGCTTCTTTGTGAAAGCCTTGAGTCTTTGCCTGCCATTGCTTTGGACTCTTGATGAACAGTTGCATGCTCTGGCCTTTGCTTCCAGAACAAACATATTTCATTTATATTAGATATTCATTCTGGCAAATATTTCTTAGCCACAATTGTCTTCTGAAGGTTCTCTTTAAAAAAACTCAGCACTGCCTGAATAAGCCTTTTGCTTTGTCACCAGCCTTCACGTTGTAAGTTTAATACCTCTGAAACATTGGAACCACCCATAACTCGCTGTGTTTGTACAGAATTATTGGCACACTTTTAGCGAATCAGAAGGACTTTTTACCTAGCTGGGATTGTTAGCAAATCAGGAAGTATGGACTTCTGTATTGGTCTTCCTTCCACACCAAAGGACTCCCTTGTTATCTATAGTGCAGCTGTCTTCTTCATGAAGATAGATTTCATGGATGCTGATGGTCTCTGCAATGTCTTCCCCACCCCCTCCTGCTTCTCTCAGCCTTCTATCTGGGGTGATGTCTCTTAGTCTCAAAGTATGAAATCTGACCCTGGTGAAATCAGCAGGTTTGGATTTTTTTTTGAAAGGTATAGGGTGCTTCACAGAACTGCAGAGAAAGTGAAGAAACCAGATTTGCAAAATGATGAACGTCCAAGGAAGCTAGGCAGCTAGAACCATAGCTAAGGTCACAAGTAAGGCTTAAGGCATGAGGGTGAATGGTCATTGCCCCCCATCCACCTGATATCACTGTACAGCATACTTCATTGCTATTAGTGGTCAGTTTGGTTTTATCAGCTGTAGACTCAAAATTATCCTCGATTCTTTATGCTACTTTCACAGAACATCTCTGAGTGGAAGCATTATTTGGTGGAGGCAGCGATTACAGAGGGTACATGGAGACATTTCCTCAGGCTCTATTACCAGGTGTTAACTAGGCACCAGTTCTCCCGACAGAGAAGCGGGTGGGGGTGTGGAAAATCACACACCATCTCTGCCACACAATCCTTCAGATCTCCGAATTCTGCTTCTGGGGGAGGCTCCTCCTGATCTTCAGAAACCCAGGTCAGGTGCCTCCAGGTCATATTTTCATACAAACCCGAGCTTTTCTTTGGAGCAGTTACCACACATATATTTCACTGCTAGAAATGACTCTATGGTCTCATTATGAAAGGTGTTTGCATGGCATTTTGCAAGTCAGAGTGTATACATTTCAGGTCCTACACACATGAGTGCTACATTTGCTCAGGGATTCTCCAGGGATAAGATTTTTTTCCTTATCCTACTCCACCCAGGGCCAAAGTGGAGGCCAGCCTGTGTTATCACAATCTCTCTGAAATGGAAAGTCTGTTCATTTAATTAATTCAGGGATTACCTTCTTTATCTATTGGCTCATGAGAGTGTTGAGGGAGGTGATATGACCCCTGTCCCTAACTCTATCCTATCTAGGTTCCACAGGGTTTCTCTGTGTTAACAGCCTTAGCTGTCCTGAAACTCACTTTGCAGACCAGCCTGGCTACAAAATCAATTCAAACTCACAGAGATCGGCCTGCCTCTGCCTCCTGAGTGCTGGGATTAAAGGTGTGGACCACCATGCCCAGATGGTGTATATACTTTAAGTTGTACTGCATTAAGATTTTAGTTAAAGAAACTTGAGGAGGGGAGTATATGAAACTCCACTTTCTGTTCAGTTTTTCTGAAACATAAAACTACTTTAAAACAAGACTAAGGGGCTGGAGAGATGGGTCAGTGGTTAAGAGCACCTGTTGCTCTTGCAGAGGACTCAGGTTTGAGTCCGAGCACCTACATGAAGGTTCACAGCCATCAGTAACTCCAGTTCTAGGGGATCTTATGCCTTCTTCTGAGTTTTGAGGACACCAGGGATGTACACGGAGCACATATATACATTCTTCAGGCAAAACACTCACACACATACAGTAAATAAATCTGGAAACAATTAAAATGATTAAACAGAGTTTTTCTGGTGAATACTCATCTGATTACATAATTTAGATAATGGGACATGGACTTGATATGGGACAGTCCTTATTCTTTTGGCCTAGATGTGTTTGTTGAGACCCCCTATCGGTGCCTATTTCTTAGATCTCTATCTCTCACATGACAACTTTACAAATCTCATTGGATATCCAGGGAGGACGTTGCTTGAGCCTACTCCATGGACGCACTGTGAATCAACACTGATGTTATATTCTAGAATCATACCTTATTGATGGCAGACCAGCTTTTTTTCTCACTGCTCTTTACAGGAACCATTCTTCCAATGCCCTACGTGGAAAGGCTGCATATGCTTCTTAAACTAGGAGGCTGGAGGATTTCCCTGGGGAAACAGACAAACCCAAAATGTTCTGGATCCCTTGGAGTGGTTGTATAGATACTCTTCATCTAAAGCCATGCTTGTCCAAGCATGGGCCCAGCTCAGTAGATGTGCAACTTCTCCAGCACTTGGGAAGCCGCACCAGGAACCCCTCAAGATGAATGACAGCATGGGTTATATAGTAATGCAAGCTCTTAATCTTCAATCTTTTGGTCTAGTAAATTAACAGCAGTGGAATCAGCTCCTTGATCTCATGAGCTTCATTCTGATTCTGGCTAAGGTTTGAAAATGGTTCATCAGAGCCATGGAGATGGCTCATTGGCTAAAACTGCTTGCTACCTAAGTTGACACCAAGAGTCTGATCCCTGGAACCCACATGGGTGAAGGAGAGAATCAACTCTTACAAGTTGTCCTCTGACCTTAGCACATCCATGTGTCCTTCCCCCAACAACTAAACTGCCATAAATAAAGAAAATCATTGATGTGTTTACAAATTGATCACTTGTCTTGATTATATTGGACTTATAGGTCCTAAAAACATAGGGTTCAATGTCCTTCAGCCATTTTAAATTAAATAAAAATAAAAATTGAATACTTAGAATGACACAATAGTCACACGTTTATTGAAGCTACTGCACTTTGTGTCTAGCTTTTTTTTTGATTAGAAAATTTTAGAGCTGTTTCTAGCCATTTACTGCTATACATACTTACATGCTTTGTCTGGTTATATCATTGGCCCAAAGTAATAAAATTTGGTCAATTTCTAAATCCTTTTGGAGCTATCTTACTACAGATCTCTGGTGAAGAGAAATAAAAGAAGTGTAGACTCTCCTACTGCATTGCAGAGTGGCCACATTGTACTGGAGGACTCCTTAGGCTGGAAAAACAGGGCAAGTGAGCTATAAACCTTGACAGCTGACAGGAGGAGGGAGATGGAGGACACAGACACACAGACACACAGACACACAGACACACACACACACACACACACACAGAGAGAGAGAGAGACAGAGAGACACACACACAGAGAGAGAGGAGAGGAGGGAGGGAGAGAGAGAGAGAGAGAGAGAGAGGAGGGAGGGAGAGAGAGAGAGAGAGAGAGGGAGAGACCTATGCTTTTAGCAAAGGAGATTGACAAACAACCACATGGCAAAGGATAGGAGGGCTTCAGAGAAAGAGTGGAAAAGCCCAGAGTACCAGGGAAAGTCCTGAATGTCCCCCAGGAGCTCTGTGCTCAGCTCTGTGCCCCACAAATGGGGCACAAGGAAAGAGAGGAGAGATCATGTAATTAGCATTGCACTTGTTTAGATGTACTATGTCTCTCATTCCATTTTGTTATTCAGAATGAGGATAGAGCCCCTGTGGCTCTGCCCGGCTTGTTAAACCCAGTTTCCTTCTGTTTTTGAGTGAAACCGTTAGCTCTGAATTGTGACTCCCATTTTAAAGCTGCTGTGCATTTAATGGTAATGCCCATCCTTCTCATCACTCTGTTTTGGACTTTTTCAAACAGGTTTTGACAATATAGGATTGGTGAAATGAACGACAGGTTTCAGAAGTAGAAGGGACACAGAGGTCACAGAAGACAATCTACAGTCCAGACAGATAGCAGCATTGGTTTTCCATTATGTGACTTTAGAGAGTGTAGACTATTCTAAGAGTAACCACTTTCACCAATGTCTCCCAAATGCAGAGCCTACTGAAGGATCAGAGTGTAAGCAGTTAATTGGAATGTTCAGGAAAAACAGCAATAGTGTTTGGAATATCAATGGTAGCTGAAACTTATTCCAAAGAAGAGACACCCACACCCACACCCCCCCACAGACACCCACACCCACAAACCCACACATACACCCCCACACCCACACCTACACACCCACCCACAAACCCACATACCCACCCACACCCACACACCCCCACACCCACATACACACCCACTCAACACACCCACCCACACACCCACACCCACCCACACCCACAAACCCACACACTCACATCCACACCTACACACCAACACACCCACAAACCCACACCCACACACCCACACACTCATAATCCCCCCACCCCCCAACACCCCCCACCCACACACCCACACACCCACACACCCACACATTGATGAGTTAGTCTAGCAGGTGGAAATTTTATTTATGTTTTTCTTCAATTTTTATTAGCATTTATTAATTGTACAAAATAGTGGGTTTCATTGTGACATTTCATAATGTGTATAATGTTCTTTAGTCATCTTCAGTCCCCTGTTATCATATCCTGATCCTCATATCATATCCAATGTTTCACTTCCTGTCTCCAAGAAGCCTTCCTTCTACTTTCTTGTATTATCTCTTTTTCTTTCTGATTATTATTGTTATGCACACACACATATAAATATATAAATACAACAGATGAATCCATTTAGAGTATATGTGTTTTTAGGGCTGACCACTTGGTATTGCAAAACCAATTAAAGGGCTTGTCCCTGGGGAACACTGACTATCTCTCAGCAGTAATAAATTTACTTTAAGGGTGGGGTCTTGTGATATTTCCATAATCCATGTTGCCATGTCAAATGGTATCTTCTCAAACCATTCTTTTGTATTTCAGAGCATTGTTGGTCCACAGGTACACCACTGATCATTTTCCTGTGTCCATATAGTTGTTTTTTTCAGAATGTCTCATAGTTGGAGTTGTGTTCTCTAGTCCTTTAAAATTGGCTTTTTTTCCAGTTAGTAATGTACATGTGAGCCCTTTACACTGTACACAGTAATGTACAAATAAGCCCTGCAGTTTATTTTTCTTAACACTGAGTATCTCACTGGATGTACAGGTACCCATTCATTTAGCTTTGTATTCATGTTCATTTGGGAAAGTTGCTTGCATATCTTGATCTTTATCAGATATATTATTCACGATATTCTCTTCCAGTATCTGACTTATATTTCTAGTCTCCATTAATCAAGGCATTATTTTTATTATTTGAGACAGATATCACCATGTGGCCTAAGCTGGCATTGAACTCCAGGGCTTATGTGATCTATCCCCTGCTTCCTTTATAACTGAGACTATGTATGTTTTGCATAGTCCCATATTGCATATGTTTCTTTACTGCATATAATTTTTTTTTGTTTGTTTTTTGAGACAGGATTTCTCTGTGTAGCTTTGGAGCCTATCCTGGCACTTGCTCTTGAGACCAGGCTGGCCTCGAACTCACAGAGATCTGCCTGCCTCTGCCTCCCGAGGGTTGGGATTAAAGACGTGCGCTACCAACGCCCAGCACTGCATATAATCTTAATATACATAATGGTATTATGTTTTATTTTTCATCATCTTTATTTTCTCACTGTGTAGGATATCTCTAAGCTATATCGCCTGTGACTATTCCTAACTATTGCAAAGTCTCCACAACAAATGATCTGCTACCTTCCTCTGAGATGGACTCCTATTTTGCCCATTTCTCATCACCAAAAATAGCTGCATAAAGTGTTTTTGCACATGTCATTCTGTGCACATATGAGGCAATATATCTGGGGCAGAATTGATGGATCCTGTCCACACTGGGCCTTATGTTTTCTAGACCAGCCACAGTGCACAAGTGTTCTTCCTAGCTAACATGCATCAGTCTCTAGCTTTTAGACTTTTGCCCGTCTCACAGGTGTAAGAAGATATATCACTGCTTTAGTTTGCATTTCTGGGTTTGGTGATCTGAGAACCTCTTCATGTGCTGGGTGGCACCATAGGCTTCCTGTGTAAAGTGGGTTCTCTGTGTGTTGCCTATTTATTCTGATCCTGATTGAGATTTCTGCAGTTTATTATGCACTGGGGTTTGGATATTAAAATGTTATCCCATATACTCTGTTTTTCTCAGATTAGGCTAAATTACTATAAAATCTATCACTGTTGTCCTTTGCTGCATAAATTCTGTAACTTTTTTATAATTAAAAGTAATCATTATTTTTTATTTATGGTTTCTCACCTTACAATGAACATTTTCCTTTATATTTTATTCTAATTAGAGTCAAATTACAGTGACAGAAGGCACATTTCTCAGATGAAAGAGAAGAAAAAAATGAGAAGAGCCAAGAGGAAATTACTGTATTAATATCTCTTACTTCTTTCTAGGCATATTAGAAAGCTAAAAGCTACACTTCTATGATTATCTTGAACCTAGTTGCAAGAAATAATTGGTTTCAATTAATTAAAAATATTTGTGTGATATCTGGAGGGTGAGAGTACAAATGTAATCACAATGACCCAGGTGTTTGAAAAAGATAGGTTTGGAATGAATCTAAAAATTTGCACATGTAACACATTTTTAGTTGACATAAAACCTAGGATTCTGTCATTTATTTTTGTCTCCCTGGAAACACCAAGAGCTCCCTGATTTCAGGATCTTAGCCATTGGAGAATTATTTGAGGGTTCCTCACTAGTCGCCCTAAACCAATGAGCATCTGTAGGATGGTTGATATTGACTATCAACTTGACAGGGTCTGAAGTCACCTGGGAGATTAGCCTCTGGGCCGATCTGGGAGGGAGTTTCTGTGTTAGTTGGAATGACCCACTTTATTATTATTTTTTTTTGTTTAGCGAATACTTTATTAGTTTTTGTAATCAAACCCACATAGATAAGACCTTACATATTTAATATAGTGCATTACCCCTGTACAAATGGAAAAAAAAATTAAGTTCAACATTTCTAGACCAATATGGCTGTTAATTTCTGTACTATGCCAACTCAACACGGTAAATTGGGATACTTTTTTCCAAAGTTGGCAGCACAGCTTAAGTTTTCAAAAATTCAAATTATGTATGTATATACATTTATATTTATATAAAAAGACCAATAATAGCAATATGTTATGCATCAATAGCAGCAACAGCTTTTCCAGGTTCTGCAGTCATTTGAATAAAATTGTAGAGACATCCAGCACACTCCATTTAAAACAAACAAACAAACAAATATAAAAAATAAAATCCCAGAAAACAGCACAGTTCTGTTATTCTTGTGGTACCTGGCACCATTTATTTTTTTTAAAAATTAGCTTCTCAATCATCATCTGGAAGGAAACCATTCTGAGTAACATCATTAAAAACAGCTCCGATAACGCACGGGGAATGACCCACTTTAAATGTGAGCAGTACCATTCTCACGTTTGCATTCACGTCCTTTAAGAAAACATAGATTCCACATCCGAATAAAACTTGTGATATTGTCCTTTTGAAATCGGCTTTTTTTTTCCGTGACGATTCCTAGTTTGTCTATTTTGTCTGAAAGTGGTATAATTTCAGTTTTCTTAATGGCTGAATAATATTTCAGAGTGTCTACAGGTCAAATTTTCCTTATCTATTTGTTAATGGACATTGCAATGGTTAATTGACTGAATTTGGAATCAACTAGGGGACACACACCTAAGTGTACCTCTGAAGGATTCAAGAGAGGTCGATGAGGGAGGGCCCACCATGAATGTTGTTGTAGTTCCACGGACTGGATTCTTAGGCTGAATAAAAAGAGGAAAGTGAGGCAGCAAGCTCAGCACCAGCAGTCATCCTCTACTTCTTCCTGAGTGCGATGATGATGATTGTGTGGGGATGCCCATACATGAGTGCAGTGCCTGAAGAGGTCAGAAGAGGGTGCTAGATCCCCTGGAACTGCAGTTGTAAGCAGCTGAGAGCCACCCAATAAGGGTGCTGAGTACTGAACTCAGGTCCTTTGCAAGAACAGTACACACTCTTGACTGCTGGGCCATCTCTGCAGCCCCTCTGGACTGTTTGAGCTGGTGTGCTTACTTTCTAATACTTTTCTGACTGTCTGGTATGAAGGATGTTCTGGTTCATCTCATGCTTTTCACTTCAGACCAGGAGCCAACCACTTCTTTAGAAATTTGCTTTCTTTAGTACAGAAGTACAGAAACACAAAGTAGATTCCAAGCTAGATTATTGCTTCTGGAGTCATCATTGTTTTCAGATCTTTTCTGACAGAACTGGGAAATTTAGGACTACATCACTGCTTTCTTTCCATAAAAATGTCCAATAACTTTACTGTGATATATTTTGCTATTCAGTTTGGCATGATTTTCTTATGTGATGTATGATTTTTCTTGCTTTTTTTTTGTTTTTTCTTCCTTTTCCTTCTCCTCTCACCATTATTAGAATGTGTGTGTGTGTGTGTGTGTGTGTGTGTTGTTGTTGTTGTTTTCATTTGGATTTCTTCACTGAGGCTCTTATTTTAATTTGTTCTCCTTTTCTCAGTTTCTATATTTACTGTTTTCCCATAAAAACTCTTCATTTCATTCTTAGCTTTTCTTTTTTATATACATATATACATGTATTTTCATATATAGATTTATATAAATAAAGAAAAACAGGCTATCAATTTGAGAGTGGGAACATGGCAGGGGTTGGATGCAGGGTGCTTGGAAGGAGCTGGAAGAAGGATGGAAAGGAGGAACATGATATAATTCTAATTCAAATAAAATATCAAAAATACTGAAGTGTATTTTAGCGATTATTTTAATTATCAATGACATTAATTTTTAAAATACATTTCTTCATTGTTTCAAGTCAAAAGGATTTGTTCTTTATCTTACATTTTCCATACATACTCACTTCAGGAATTGGGAATAAAACATGAGTGTTTAAATGAGAAAGGTACCTCATAGACTAAGATATCTAAATGCTTGGTGCCTAGTTGTTGGTGTTCTTTGGGGAGGATCTTGGAGGAGGGTGTCTCTGTTTATCTGACAGGTGTGGTCTGTACCTGAGCCGCTGAAGTCTGCTCCTCAGACTCATGTGGTCTGCACTGAGCAGTGAAATTCTGTCAGAGTTGGAGGCAGGCCCCAGCAGTGATGCTAGAGATGAGATGGGACTGGGAGGACTATGGAATGAGTCCCAGGAAACAGAATCAGGGAAGTGGTGCAGCTGGGCTGGCAAGCAGGTCACTCACCTGTTCTTCAGATTGGTGTGGACTGCACCTGAGCTTATGAAGTCTGCTGGAGTTGGGGGGAAGTGCTGGCTGTGGGGAGGATGATGAGTTGGGGGGGCTGAGATTGCAGAAAAGGATCTTGGGGGAACAGGACCCAGGGAGTGGGGCAGTCCCAGCTGGCTGGAGGGTCACTCACCTACTCCTCTGACTCCGTTTGTTTTTAGTTTTATTTTGTCCCCCTTTCACTCCTTTTCTCTTTCCACTTCTTCTAACATTTTGTTTATTTTCAGTTATTTCTTGCTCAGTCTTTGTGGCTAAAATTAATTTGCTCATAGTCACTTAAAAAAAAAGCATTTTATTGATTGTGAATTTGCACCCCAATTCCACTTACGTCCCTGTCTCTCCATATCTGCCCTGGGCTCTTGCAACCCCTCCCAAGAAAATAGAAAGTAAAAATAATGAAAAATAAAAATGAAAAAAATCTCATCATGGAAGCTGTGGTGTGTTACGGTATGTCAACCAGTAGACACTTTTGCCTGAACAGGTTTGCTTGCGAATGTTCATTGCACCGAGCCATGTCTGGTTCAAGGCCTCTGGCTTCTGATACACTATCAATACTGGATCCTCACCAGGACTCCTCTCAGATATCCTGTTGTTGCCCTGTTTCATGGAAATACCACAGCTTTGGTTCTGCAGGACTAGCCCCTTCACATGCTCCTACAGTTCTTAGATGGGGTAGATGTTGAGGTAGGCCAACTCAAAGCCCTGGATCTAGACCCGGCTGGTAGTTGAGTTGGTCAGCCCATCTGTTCTTCTGTGCCCACGACACCAGGGTCAGCTCTCCTGCCTACAGCAGCTAGCAAGAGGCAAGACTGATTGGCTTTCTTGAGTTCATGCCTTTGGGGCCAGCTCTTCCACACCCATACCACCAGAACCAGCTCTCCAGCACTGCCTTGGTGAGGGGCAGGGCCAGCTCACTTGAGTGGCAAATCTGGCAAGGGGTGGGGCCAGCTTTCCTGAGCTCATGTCACCAAGGTCTGCTCTACTGTGCTGCCCATGTGAGGTGCAAGGCCACTCTCTGGAGTGCCTTAGTGTAGCTGGTGAGGGGGCAGGGCCAGCTCTATGCAGCCTTCAGATATAAACATGCTCATAGTCTTTAATCATTTCCTGAATTCTATTGTTTGCTTTGTAATTTTTCTGATGCAAGGTTTTCTGTCCCTTCCTGAGTTTTGAGAGTTTCATAGTATGTTTTAGATCATTTTGAAAGAAATGTATGAGAGTCATTTATGCATATTCGCATGTCTTGCTTTATGTTTCCTGTAGGGGACTATTCTGCTTTCCTATAAGTGTTTTAAATGAAATTTCATCTTGATTATTTTTTGTTGTTAACTGCTATATGAAAATACTGTCTTTTGATCATACCTATAGAAATCCCTGGTGTAATTTCTGTGAAGTGTTGACGATGCATCTTTCCCCTATTGTTGCCACTGTGCTGTTTGGATTTTTATGCCTACCGGTGGATTCTTACAGCTACAGAGACTTCACAATGCTAACACTGCTGTGGTCCTTGCAGTTCTTGCCATGATCCCATTACTTTCGCCACCATTAGCTCATGCAAACCTCCTTTAGGGGTAGCTGCTCACATACACTCAGCCTGTGGAATTTGGCATGGGATAATGGTTAGGAAGTTTGTGTTTTTCAGCTTGTAATGTTGATGTTTAAGTTACAATAAAAACAATAACTGTTAAATAAAGGGTTCAGGAAGGAGGAAATGAATCCCAAATGCAAGAAAAATGACCTTGTGAATTTCTATTGCTGAGAAGAGACACCATGATTATGAAAACTTTTTTCTTTTTGCTTAAACACCAGTTTTTTAAAAATTTTTTACCTATGAAATTTTTTCATCCATTTTTAAAATTGAATTAGAAACAAGATAGTTTTACATGCAAATCCCATTTCCCTCTTCCTCCTCTACTCCCTTGTCCCCCAACTAACATCCTACCTATCCCATACCCTTTCGGCTCCCCGGGGGTGAGGCCTTCCATAGGGGGGTCTTTAGAGTCTGTAATATCCTTTGGGATAGGGCCTAGGCCCACCCTCATGTGTCTAGGCTCAGGGAGTATCCCTCTATGTGGGATGGGATCCCAAAGTCCATTCCTATGCTAGGGATAAGTACTGATCTACTTCAAGGGGCCCCATAAATTTCTGAGGTCTCCTCACTGATACCTGTGTTCATAGGGTCCAGATCAGTTCCATGCTGGTTTCCCAGCTATCAGTCTGGGGACCAAGAGCTCCCCATTGTTCAGGTCATCTGTTTCTGTGGGTTTCACCAGCCTGGTCTGGACCCCTTTGCTTATCAATCCTTTTTCTCTGCAACTGGATTCCAGTTCAGTTCAGTGTTTAGCTGTGGGTATCTGCTTCTACTTCCACCAGGTGCTGGATGAAGGCTCTAGGATGGCATATAAGTTAGTAATCAATCTCATTATCAGGAGAGGACATTTAAGGTAGCCTCTCCTCTGTTGCTTAGATTGATAGTTGGTGTCATCTTTGTAGACATTTCCCTAGTGCCTGATTTATCTTTAAACCTATAATGGTTCCCTCTATTATGGTATCTCTTACCCTGTTCTCCTTTATTCTTCCCTGACTCAACCTTCCTGCTACCTTGTGTCCTCCTCATCCCTCCTCTTCTCCCCTTCTCATTATCCTAGCTCCCTCTCCCCTTCTCCATGCCCCTAATTTGCTCAGGAGATCTTGTCCCTTTCTCCTTCCCCAGGGCACCATGTATGTCTCTCTTAGAGTCCTCTTTGTTTCCTAGCCTCTCTTGTGGTGTGGAAAAATGGCAGCCCATATATTGGGAAAAGATATTCACCAACCCCACATCTGACAGAGGGCTGATCTCCAAAATTTACAAAGAGATCAAGAAGCTAGTCTCCAAAACACCAAATAATCCAATTAAAAAGTGGGTACAGAACTAAATAGGCAATTCTCAAAAGAGGAATCTAAAATGGCTGAAAGACACATAAGAAAGTGTTCAACATCCTTAGCCATCAGGGAAATGCAAATCAAAACAACTCTGAGATACCATCTTACTTCTGCCAGAATGGCTAAAATCAAAAACACCAATGACAGTTTATGTTGGAGAGGATGTGGAGAAAGGGGAGCACTCCTCCACTGCTGGTGGTAGTGCCAACTCCTACAGCCACTTTGGAATTCTGTATGGTGATTCCTAGGAAAATGGAAATCAGTCTACCACAAGATCCAGCAATCCCACTCTTAGGCATATACCCAAAAGAAGCACATTCATACAACAAGGACATCTGTTCAATGATGTTCCTAGCAGCACTATTTGTAATAGCCAGAACCTGGAAGCAACCTAGATGCCCCTCAACTGAAGAATGGATAGAGAAAATGTGGAACATTTACACCATGGAGTACTACTCAATGGAAAAAACAAAACAAAACAATGGAATCTTGAAATTTGCAGGAAAATGGATGGATCTAGAAGAAACCACTCTGAGTGAGGTAACCCAGTCACAAAAAGACAAACATGGTATGTATTTACTCATATATGGGTTTTAGACATAGCGCAAAGGATTACCAGTTGACAACTCTTATAAAGGAAACTATTTCATCAGGTGGCTCATTTACAGTTCACAGATTCAGCCCTGTAGGTGGAGCTTTTTGTTGTGACTGCCAGTCCACTCTCTCCCACCAGGCAGCTCCCAAATAAATGTTCAGCCAATAGCTTAGGCTTGTTACTAACTAGCTTTTAAAACTTAAATCAACCGTTATCCATGCTCTGCCACATGGAGATACCCTTTTTTTTTTAAACATGGTATAATCATTTTGCTTCTCTCTGCATCTCCTGGTGACTTCCCTGATCCAGCCCTTCTTTTCCCAGTCCCCAAGCTCTGCCTAAGCTTTTGCTTCCAGCTTTTGGCCAGTCAACCCTTTATTAGCCAATGAGAGTAATAAATCCCCACAGTGTACAAAAATATGGTTCTATAACATTTTTGTCTAATGAAAATGTAAGGTTTTTAAACTTTAACATAGTAAAATTACACACAACAAAAATAGTTATCAAGTAAGAATTACAGTTACAATATTCAGTTCATTTGTATTTGGCAAATTTAGAGAAAATACTCTATTATCTATCTTATGTTTGTGAGTCTAAAGTTTTATATCTAACTTACCTTTTATCAAAACTAAAAAAACCCCCAAAAACCCAAACTATAAGTTAAACTCCATCAAAGACTTCAAAAGTGTGAAATGTTGCCTAATGACAGGGACATCTGGATGCCTGGATAGTCATCCTAGGTTCTTCTGTAATGTTGGGCATCTATCTTGGCCTACAAGCCTAGTGTATCTGACAGACTGAGAAGGAGGGAATTCTACCTTGTCTTGGCAAAGTTTGCCAATCACTTTTTTTTTTTTTTGCATTCTGCTGGTTCAGTTTGGACAGTAAACTATCAGCAATTGAGTCAAGGGCCATTTCTTTGCCCAATGGGTAGTTTTTGCCATAATGAAAGCACACTCCATACAGAGTTGCTTCAATGCCCTCATCCTCTTTTGAAGTAAATTGGTGCTATCAGGAGCAGACATGTCTCACTATCATGAAAAGCCTTAGGTTATTAAACCTTTTAAATGCCTTATTCTGTAGGTCTTTGAAGTTACTGAAGACAATCTGTCTAAATATATCTGTTTAACCTTGAAAACATACTTAATATGACTAAAAGTTTGATTATTATAGATGAATAACTGCAAACCCATATTTCTCAATTATACATTACATTTTAAATGAGCTGCATAAGCACAATAACCCAAACAAGAGTAGAAACATACATAGAATAATAAAATAACTTTAAATTTGTATCAGTAAACCAAAATCTACACCAATGTAAAATATTTTGAGATTAATAGTGGAGTTTTGGATTAATGTAGTTTAAATAATCTACCATTTTGTTTCATCATTTCTATATTATAAAACCTTTTTTTCCTTCGGAAAGAGATCTTTCAATTTAACTCTTTTGTTTAGCTTCTTTTATTGTGACCAATAATAATGTGTAATCTCCCCCCCCATATGATGACAAACAACCATAGTTCATCTCTTGGGAATATGGGTTTTGTTTTCTCTAGACTGCCTTCTGTTGTCTGGGGGCACTGGCATAATTGCAGGACCCTGAGAAAATTGAGGATAATGGTTACGTATTGGATAGAGTAGTCTTTGAGGCTGAACCATCTCAGCCAGCATCTTTGAAGCTGTTCTGGGTGCATAACTCTGAGGAAAGTGTAACAGAGGCATTCTGAGATGCTGGAATCCTGGGCCATTTGTTTTTATTGGTGTCTGGTCCCCATGTTCTGAAAATACATAAACTTCTAAAGGTAACACACACACACACACACACACACACACACACACACACACACACATGTTTATATATATTATATATATTTATAACATATAATATATATATGTATAGACTATGCATTGTATGCAAGCCAGCCAAAGATAATTTTTTATTTGAATTAGAAACAAGATTGTTTTACATGTCAATCCAAGTTCCCTCTCCCTCTCCTCCTTCCCTACCACCCTCCCACCCCCAACTAAAACCCTACCTATCACATATCCTTTCTGATCTTGGGGGATGTTAGGCCTTCCATAGGGGGTCATCAGAGTCTATCATATCCTTTGGGATAGGGCCTAGGTCCACCCCTGTGTGTCTTGACTCAGGGAGTATCCCTCTATGTGAATTGGACTCCCAAAGCCCACACCTATGCTAGGGATAAGTACTGAACTACTACAGGAGGTCCTGTAGATTTCTGAGGTCTCCCACGTTCCTGGGGTCTGGATCAGTCCCATGCTGGTATCCCAGCTATTGGTCTGGGGACTAAGAGCTCCCTGTTATTCAGGTCTGCTGTTTCTTTGGGTTTCACCAGCCTGGCCTGAACCCCTTTGCTCATCACTGGATTCCAGTCCAGCTCAGTGATTAGTTGTGGGTGTCTGCTTCTACTTCCACCAGCTGCTGGATGAAGGCTTGCTCAGAATGGCTTCTTCTAGTTCCATCCATTTTCCTGCAAATTTCAAGATTCCATTGTTTTTTTTTTTTTTTCTGCTGAGTAGTACTCCATTGTGTAAATGTACCACATTTTCTCTATCCATTCTTCGGTTGAGGGGCATCTAGGCTGCTTCCAGTTTCTGGCTATTACAAATAGTGCTGCTATGAACATCATTGAACAGATGTCCTTGTTGTATGAATGTGCTTCTTTTGGGTATATGCCTAAGAGTGGGATTGCTGGATCTTGTGGTAGACTGATTTCCATTTTCCTGAGGAGTCACCATACTGATTTCCAAAGTGGCTGTACAAGCTAGCACTCCCACCAGCATTGGAGGAGTGTTCCTCTTTCTCCACATAATGATAATTTTTTGTTTTATGTTTGATCAGGTAAACTGTGTTACTTGTTTTGTAGTTTTTCTAGATTTATTTCTTTATGTCTATAGTCAGGATTTTCAGGGGATATTCCCCAATTAAACCTGATCCATATTAACCTGGAATGAACTCATAACCTCTCATTTCCTGTGGAAATAAAAGTATAATGTCTCATCCAATGTAATACATTTTTTGACTTACATTTGGAAGTTAAGACATTTTTAAAACATATAGGTTGGTTAAATTTAACAGTTCTCATAATCCAATGTCTCTCAGCAGCTATTGTTTGCTCATCAGCAATAAAAAAAATTGAAAGTCAATACAACACCATACAGGTTCCAGACTCCCTTTGTATGTCCCATCTCTACATGGTTTATTCTTTTTTAAAATTATTTATAAATACTTTAATTGTTTCTATGACTGTCTATAATCATTTTTTTCTTTCTAAAGCCTACACACATTTTTAAACACACTATAACCTGTTTAGAGGTGTTTTCCTCATCAGAACTGACTTTACTATGTATCTGCAATGTTTTCTGTCTGTATGAGCAAAACTTAAGTGGCTTAGCAGCTTAACTCATGGTGTGTTGCCCCCAGGCAGAGGCCAGGAGATTCATTTCTGTACCCCAGCCTGCATGAGAGACTACAGGACTAGAAAGCCACATTTGGCTCCATTTTTGTGTGTTTGGAACCTTTTAAAAAGCTTTCTCAGGTTCCATGTGAAAATACATGGTGCCATTTGTAGGTAGAGCTTTTTTAGTTTGTTTGTTTGTTGGTCAGGACTGCCAGTCAATTCTCTCCCACCAGAGGACTCCCAAATAACCTCACAGAGACTTAATATTAATTATAAATGCTTGGCCAGTAGTGTAGGCTTGTTACTAATTAGCTTTTGTAACTTAAATTAACCCATATTTCTCATGTACTCTCTGCCACATAGCAGTACCTCTTTTCAGCATAGCATGTTCATCTTGTTTCTTTCTGTACCTTCTGGTAACTCCCCTGATTCTGCCCTTCTTCTTCCTCACCCCTGCAAGTCCTGCCTCACCTTTTGCTGACCAGCTATTTACTAGTCAGCTCTTTCTTAACCAATAAATACATACCCACAATGCACAAAAAGATTGTTCTACAGCACATCCCATTACCATCATGGTGAGACATGCTGGCATGCAGGCAGACATGGTACTGGAGAAGGAGCTGAAAGATTTACATCTTGATATGAAGGCAACAGGAAGTGAATGAGACACTGGGTATGGCTTGAACATGTATGAGACCTCAAAGCCCATAGCACAGTGACACACTTCTAACAAGGCCATGCCTACTCCAACAAAGCCACACCTCTTCATAGTGACAGTCACTTTAGGAGCCATTTTCTTTCAAATAATGACAGACTTTAAAAATCAACAAATTGAAATGAGAGCTAGTTGCAGAGGGAGGGAGGAAATAAGTAGAAGAAACACATACTCAACCATAGAGGGAAATGATTGTTTTGTCTTCATAGTTGTGTAGATTTGCAGAGGTTATCATACAGGTGTGTATCATCACTTATTCCTACATGGAGAAAGATTAACATTTATATCAAGAGTTTTCTCCTCAGTGTTTTGTCCAGGGCAGCCTTCACCTCCTTGTTCCTCAGGCTGTAGATCACTGGGTTGAGCATGGGGATCACCGTGGTGTAGAAAACAGAAGCTACGTTCTCCTGGGCCAGGGAACTGGCTGTGGAAGGCTTTAAATACATGAATGCAGTAGATCCATAAAATAAGCCCACAGCTGCAAAGTGGGAGCTGCAGGTGCTGAAGGCTTTAGACCTGCCCTCAGTGGAGCTGATGCGAAGGATGCTGGACAGGATGAATGCATAGGAAATGAGCACTGTTAAGCTCGTGACTACAATATTGAACCCAGCTAAAAAGAAGACAGTCATCTCCACATCGTAGGTACTAGAGCAGGAGAGCTTCATGAGGGGGAGGATGTCACAGAAGTAGTGACTGATGAGGTCCTCACAATAGTGTAGATTTAACATGAGGCCAGTCTCTATTGTTGAGCCAATGAATCCCATGGCATAGACAAAAGCCACCAGCAGGGAGCAGAGGACAGGAGACATGATGATGTTGTAAAGCAAGGGGCGGCAGATGGCCACATAGCGGTCATAGGCCATCACAGTGAGCATGTAACACTCAGCAATGACAAAAACAAGGAAGAAGTAGAGTTGAGACATGCACCCTATATAGGAAATGGGGTTTCTTTGGTACACAAAGTTGATGAGCATCTTGGGCGTAATGACAGAGGAGTAGCAGAGATCCACGAGTGACAAGTTGCTGAGGAAGAAGTACATGGGGGTGTGAAGCTGTTTGTTGAGTCCAATCAAGGTGATCATGCCCAGGTTTCCCACCATGGTGACCATGTAGATCCCCAGGAAGAGGAAGAAGAGGGGCAGCTGGAGCTCTGGCTTGTTAGTTAGCCCCCTGAGGATGAACTCAGTCACCATGGAATGATTTTCTGCAGCCATTGTTTCTGGGTGGGAGTCCTGTGGGGTGGAAGAGAAGGAGTTTGTGAGGGTCTGTCCTTGCTCCACTTGGGAGCATCTGCTTTTCTGCATTTGACACTTGCTGAGCAACTCTGATTATGGCATTTGCATCTTCTCCACACTGCTGCTCTTTGCTGTCAGAACTAGCCTACGGTTTCAGAGGTCTTGAAGCTGATAGACACAGGGGAGAGCTATGAATTTCTTATCAGTTTCACAAATGCCTCAGAGCTCTGGATCTGGACCAGCAGTTACCTTATTGCACAAATTATTAGGTTGCATTTCATAGGCCTCAAATCAGAAAGTTTATGTTGGAGGCCAGGAATGTGTTTCAACAGTTTCTCTAGGCATGTTGTTGTTTCTCAACCCTGTAACTAATCAGGGGCGTTTTCATAGTTCATAACTGTCATCTATGCAATTTCCTTTAAAAATTTATGTGTGTGTGTGTTTGCCTGAGTGTATGCATGTGTATCACGTGTATGTAGGAGTTGGTGGAGGTCAGAAGAGGCATCAGATCTGTAACTGCAGTTCCAGACATTTGTGAGCAGCCGTGTTGGTACTGGGAATGGAACCTGCGCTCACTGCAAGAGCAGTAAGTGCTCTTAACTACTGAGACATCTCTCAAGCCTCATCTACTCAATTTATAAATATTTGAAATAGGTGCTCTGTTAGGATGACCTGGTAGTTATTCCCCTCTTATTGAGTTGCAAGTCAAGTTCTGTGTCCGGGACAGTAACATCAATTTAAAAGTCGATCGTGGAAGTATCATGGGACAAAGGACATTTAAAAATATTCATTCAAAAGTTGATCAGGATGGCTCATACATAAAATCCCAGCACTCAGGAGGTGAAGGCAGAAGAATTGCTAGGAGTTTGAGTACAGCCTGGACTACACAGTGAAACTCTGTTCCATGAGACAAAGAAACAATCAAAATCTCACTGAAGTACTATGTTTCTATGAAAATGGAAGTTGTCATCTAGTAGGCTCAATGATTCAAAAGCCTTGAGGTTCTTAGGCTGTGGTCCCAGGCATTTTAGTTCCCTGTGTCACCTGCTCTGCAAGAGCACTTGGAGCATTTAGAAAACACTGATGCCTGGATTCTGTCCACATGTCCAGAGCTCATAGTATTATTTCCAGTAAGTGCTCCACAGGTAACTTAATGGTTATTATTAGTTTCAGAAAGTAACTGCATCCAAAACATGGTGTCCTCATACTTCTAATGGCAAATACTGAGGTTATAAACATGTCTGTGGGAAGCATCCATCAATATTGCTGGATACATTGTTCCACAAATTCCCTCTAGTGTTGGGAAATGTATTTCTTTGTTTAAAAAAATTTAAAAACATTAGGCATGTTGTACAGTTGTACATGTCTACCAGAGATGAGTGCTATAAATCCTAAAAGTTCTGAGTTAAATATGTGTGAAGTAGGACTTTTGAGAAAATTGATGTGCCTGAGAGACTTGAAATTGAATTCACTTCTGTTGTCTCTGGTTTCTTCCTTTGCCCCTTGTACAACTACTTTGGAAATCAATATGGTGGTTTCTCAAAGAATTGATAAACAATCTGCCTCAAGACCCAGCTATCCCATTCCTGGGCATAGACCTAAAGGATGCTCAATCATACCAAAAAACTACATTCATAACAGCTTCATCTGTAACAGCCAGAAACTGGAAACAACATAGATGTCTCTCAACCAAATAATGGATAAAGGAAATGTGGCACATTTGCACAGTGTAGTATTACTCGGTTGTTAAAAACAATGACATCAGGAAATTTTAGGGCAATTGGATGAGACTAGAAAAACATCATCCTGAGGGAGGTAACCCAGACTCATAAAGACAAACACGGCATGTACTCACTTATAAGTGGATATTAGCTGTAAAGAAAATGATAACTATGCTAACCCACAGACCCAGAGAGGCTAGGTAATAAGGAAGGCTCATGGGTGAATGATTGGATCTCCTTGGGAAGGGGAAATAGAATAGATTTTGTGGGTAGACTGTGGGCTGGTGGGGATGAGAACACAAGGGGTCTGTGGGGGTATAGTATAGACAGGGACAGTGATGAGACAGATGACTGGAAAAGGTGGGCATTTCAGCATGAGGTAGAAACCCGGTATAAGGAAAACTTCTAGAAATCTTCAAGGATGACCCCAGGTAAGACTCATAGCAATAGCAGATATATAGCCTGAACTGCCATCTCCTATGACCAAGCAAACTTCCAGCAAAGGGACTGGGATACAAACCCAGCCACACGAAACCTTCAACCTACAGTTTGTCCTACAGGAAGTGCTGGGATTGGTGACAAGCCCAACTGACATCAGAGAAGTTTCATCCAGCAACTGATGGAAACAGTCAGAGACCAACAACATAGTATTAGGTGGAACTGAAGATGGGGAGGAAGGATTGTAGGAGCTAGAGGGTTCACAAGAAAACTCCCAGAGTCAACTAACCTGGGCTCATAGGGGCTCACAGAGACAGACCTGACAACCAGGGAGCCAGCGTGGGGCTGACCTAGGCCCTCTACATGTATGTGACTGCTGTGTAGCTTTGTCCTCTTGTGGGACTCCTAACAGTGGGAGAAAGGGGCTGTCTCTGACTCTTTTACTGGCTTCTGAAACCCTACTTCTCATACTGGGTGGCTTTGCCCAGCATTAATACATGGGATGTGCTTAGTCTTACTGCAAGTTGTTATGCCATGTTTTATTGCTACTCGTGGGAAACTTGTCCTTTTCTGAACAGAAAGTGAGGAAGGGTGGATGCGGTGGGGAGAGGGGAAGTGTAGGAGAGGGGCTCGGAGGAGAGGAGGGAGGGATAACTGCAGGATGTAAAATAAAACTTACTAACTAACTAAAAACAATGTTTGACGTTTGGGTCAGTTGTAGTCAGCAAGGTCATCTCTTATAAAACTCTGTTAAAGATTTTTGTAAAGTATTTCTCATTCCTTCCCCATGTGATGTTTCTGTACTGTTCAATATAAGAGAGCAAAGCCCTTTTGTTAGTGACAGACACACAGACACAGATATAGACACAGCCTCCCAGGGACAGTTTCATAAGACAGCCATCAGGCAGGTGTAGATTCAGACTCAAACAACAGACGTAGATGACACAGGGAGATGAAGGTATCTCACGTCTGGGCACCCTTTTGGTTAAATGACACCAAGGGGAAGTACATTGGTTTCTTTCCTTAACTTGACACCTGTGCATTATTAGTGCCTCCAAGTTTATTATTAATGGGTCAAATCTATGCATCACATGTCTAAAATAAAACAATTTGTAAATCTCTGTATAGTATTTGATACCTGTTTCATTCCTTTAATCTGACTTTTTTTTTTTTTTTTACAGGTTTTAAGAACAAGTCTTTAAGTCCTTAGATTGTGGTCTGAAGATAAGGAAATCTGTGTTTCTAATTAAGGTTTTTATGTTAAGTTATTACTGGTGGTGAATTTAGCTTTATATTAATAAATATTGGAAGCGTCCACGATCTTTTAATATTTCATTTATTATTAAAGATCAATTATTTTCTAGATACAAATGGTTAAGGAGATCCCACATAGTCCCTTTGAATCAGATCCTGCTTCTAGAAGCAGTATGAAATATTGAAAATCCATCATGAATGACAGTTCTTCTGGATTAGACTGCTTTGATCTATGAAGGACAGAGTGGACATTGTTCACTCAGTGCCGTGGAAAAGAGAGAACCCTTGACTAGGAGAGCCTACACAGCCTGGATTAAAATATCACTTTTGTAGTCTTCTAATTATATAAAAAATACAACTAACCTCCATAAGTTTCCTGTGAGTTGCCACTACTCTGGCCTCTTTATTTACCAAGCCTGTAGAGGCTCAGGCTTGTCATCGATGACAACACAGCACACACAGAACAAGGTATTTGGAGAAGGAAAACCCATGTATGATTGGAAACATACTGTATATAAAAAGATGAGATTATTGAAGAAATACGTTTCTTAAAAAGCTATTCAAATGTGAAATTAAATACCTTTTTGGAAGGGAAGTGACAGTTTCAGCCCCCCTGGAAACTTTCAGGGATGTCTTTGATCTCAACAATTAGCAAATGCTGAAAGCAGATAGTATATATGGATTTATGTGTAGTGCTACATTTACTCAAAGGGCCTGGCACCATTAGGAAAAAGGAGTCATCATGACTGGGGAGCTGGGGTCCTATTTACATAGGTATATACAGAAAATCTCCTGGGAGGAGTCACATGGGGACTACGGTCCTCTCTAAAGGAACAATTAGTCTTGGCTTGTACCTGCTCTGTGCATTATGCTCCCCACTCCTTTGTGCTAATTTCCCTCTCTGAAGTAGGGGTGTCTTGATGGAAAGTCAGAAAGTAATTCGAGCATTGGAATAATTCAGTTTCAAGAGCTATTTCACTTCTGTGAATATCACCATCACCATCATTATGGTGTTTATAGCTACCTCAAGTCACTGCCAGCAATATCACCCATACTTACTGCCATGATGTTTGTTGCATGTCACTACTAATTCATCATGCATAATGCACCGTGAACTAGTTTTGAAGTAATTACCTCAAACGGTTTTGAAAACAAACTCAAAAGATTTTACTAAAGCAAACTGGGTAGTTTAGTGAAAGAATGCTAAACTTGTAAAGAAAGTCAATCCTCCCTTGCCTGATGATACCAGAGGACCTGATTTTGGTTCTTAGCATTTGTGTTGGTTAATTCATAACTATCTGTAACTCCAGCTTCAGGGTATCTGATACCTTCTTCTGGACTCTATGGATGCCTGAGCTCATGTGTACCCAAACTTATACCCCTCACAAATAATAATAATGATAATAATAATAAATTAAAATATATACAGCATAATAATATCTAAGAAGATATTCATATTACAGAGTTTTAAATTGAAGTCTTTACTTGGTGGTAATTGTAGATTGTCTGTAGCTATGCTAAACAATGCAGGGAGATCTCATGTTGGACCTTCTCTGCTGTTTTATTGAATTTGCCATCTTGAAAAATCAATAGTACAATAATATCCTTCCTTCCAGGATACTGACAGTGACACTGTTCATTGATTTCATTCATTTTTCTTTTCTCCTCTGAGATGGGGTTTCTCAGTGTAACAGTCCTGACTGTCCTGGAACTTACTTTGTAGACCAGGCTGGCCTGGAACTCACAGAGATCTGCCTGTCTCTGCCTTCTGAATGCTGAGATTAAAGGTGTGCACCACCAACACCCAGATGATTTCTTGCCTTAACTTTACTGTTTCCTACATGTTTTTTTTTTGTTCTGTGTAATTTAACCAACTTGACTGGGTTCTTGACTCTACCAGCACAGTATAAATACACAATGGAAATTTATTCAGCTATTTGTAAGTAAAAATGAAATTATAAAATTAGAAGGAATTCTAATTGATCTGTATTTTATTGATCTGTAAAGAAAATAAAATGATGAATATTTGCAGGAAAATTGGTGAGACTGTTGAATATTGTATCAAGTAAGTGACAGACTCTGAGGGTTTTCTGACACTATCCTAGCTTCTAAGTTTTATGTATGTGCATTTATGTTGTAATGAGAGTATGTAGAGTCTGGCTAACCAGAAAGACAGTCATGAGAGGGAAAAAGAGGCTTCAAGGGAGAAGGTAATAGAGCACACACAAGGTAAAAGCAGAATGGGAAATACTGGGGGAGAGAAGGATAAGTCATAATGGGGGCTATGGTGAGAGGGGTGGGGGACAGGCTCAACCAAAACTAAGTAATTATGAAAGTATCACAAGGCAACCTAGAATACTGGCTGGTTTTATGTCAACATGACACAAACTATATTCATCAGAGAGTCAATCTCAATTGAGAAGATGACTTTGTAAGATCCAGCTGTAAGGCATTTCCTTAACTAGTGATCAATGGAGGAGAGTCCAGCCCACTGTGGGTGATACCGTTCCTAGGTTGGTTGTCCTGGATGCTATAAGAAAGCAGGCTGAGCAAGTCATGGGGAGCAAGCCAGTAAGCAGCACTCTTCCATGGCCTCTGCATCAGCTCCTGCCTCCAGGTTCCTGCCCTGTTTGAGTTCCTGTCCTGACTTCCTTTGGTGATGAATAGCAATGTGGGAAGATAAGCTGAATAAACCTTTCCTATCCAGCTTGATTTTTGGTCATGGTGTTCCACTGCAGCAGTAGAAATCCTAACTAAGACACCTGGTGGTTTGTAAATTAATTAAAACAAAGAAACAACACCTTCCCACTGACATCACCTTCATTTTTCTAATTTTCAGAACAGTGATTTGATTTTCTGTTATCACATCTGACCTGTTATTTCTCTTTAGTTTAATTACAAACTAATAGCTTAAACGTATTTTATGTGGCTTGATCCGTTACCATTGTTTTGCTTTTATTAATGTGTTTTCTATTCTTTGCATTTGAAACCCTCTTCAAGTTATTTTTATATTTATATACTTTCTGACTCAGCAATAGCATTTTTCTAATGCTTCCCTTGCTGTCTGATGTGACAAAACATTGTAATTCGTATATTTTTTATTCTTCCCACCTGAGATCAACTATTTCCCTAAGAAACTTGCCAACTTGCCTTCTTTTTTTCCCCAGTGGTGAAATGATATTTCAGGAACACACACTTGGTGCTGGAGTATCATCGTTTCTGGATTCATGATCAACCTAAGTCTTTGCAAACAGAGAGAAGGGAACTCTCTCTATTCATCCTTCCCCAATTTTCTTCCCCTTTTCTCCTTTCCCTTTTCCCCCTCCCTCCTTTTTTTCCTCTTTTCTGTACTACCTCCTTTTTGAAATAAAAAAAATGCCCACTAGTATCAACGGGCTATGTTTTATTGTTCATTCTGGGATATTGCTCATGGGTAGGATGTTTCCTCTGCATATTTCATTTTCATTTATTTACACCAGGAAAAATACTATTATTTGCTGCATCTCTTGGTTTAAAGTATTTTGCTTTTTGAGATTTCCACTCTATGTTAGCTAGATCTTTTTATCCTAACATTTGAATTATTTATTTATAAATCTCTATTTCATAATCATTTTCTTTTCAGCTTGTATTTCTTCCAATGTTCACTGTTGTCTTTATTTTTTCTGTTACTCCCTGTTTTGTATTAATTTAAACTTTCTCCTTATTTCTAATAGTTTTTTTTAATGAGTTCTATGTAATTTATGAGCTTTTCAAATTCTGAGTTTCGTGCTCTTTCATACATTATTTCATTTTGTATAATGCACTGGCTCATTTTAAAGTAATACTATAATGTTGTTTGTCATTAAGTCTATGTTTATGTCTTCTGCATCTTTCTAATTTGTTCATATTACAAGTGATGTAATTCTGATATAAACAATTTATGGGCTTTGATCAATAAAGAAAACAAATGAAAGACCAAATTCTCAGTGACAGAACTTAGTTTTCTTTTTCCTCTATTGCTGTGTTCAAGAGAGAAAGGGCTTATTCTGGCTCATAGTTGAAGTCTAGCATGATAGGGAAGCCAAGGTGGCCAGAGTTTAAACCTAATGGTCACAACTGAAATCCAGATGTTGTTTGATATTTTGATGGCATTTGGACAACAAAGTTTGCTTTCCATCAGAGAAGCAGTGGAGAAGTCACCATTGATCTTCTATCCCCCCCAAAAAGCTGAGATCCCCTCTCAGCTCCACCTTATTACTTCCTGTTTCCTATCAGTCCTCAGTCCTCCAAAACCTCTATGGCTAATTTTGGTTAACAAGTGGCTAGCTCCAACCTCTGATTCAAAACAAACTTTATTGTCAGAATGTGATCAAACTATCACATAACATCTGGACAGTGATGAATGCACACTGCAGCTCTTAATCCTTCTCTATTTGTACAGTTCAAGGTCTTAATCAGACAGTGGTCAAGTCTTTCCACATCAATTAACACAATCAAGGTAATTCCTTACAAGCATGATCAGAGGTCTTTCTCCCGGGTGAGTCTAGATTCCATCAAGTTAATAATTAATATTAACCACTCAAACTCCACTTCTTATTGACCTGGCATGCAAACACACCACTTTCAAGTCACAACCTTCTGCCCCCCTTTTTTTTTTGTTGTTGTTGTTTTGTTTTCTTTCTTTCTTTCTTTTTTTCGAGACAGGGTTTCTCTGTGTAGCTTTGGAACCTATCCTGGCACTCGCTCTGGAGACCAGGCTGGCTTCTAACTCACAGAGATCCGCCTGCCTCTGCCTCTCGAGTGCTGGGATTAAAGGCGCTTCTGCCCTTTATAGGCTCATGATAAGTTTATAATATAAAATGTACAGTCCAATATGAAAAGTTCCCATAGCTACTGAGAGTACCATTACTTTAAAGGTCTAAAGATCTTTTCAAAATTTAAATTAAAAACAATCTTACTTTACATACCAATCCCAGTTTCCTTTCCCTCCCATGCTCCCAGTCCCCCCACCATCTCTCCATCACAACCCCAATAGGTCAAAAGACTTTAATGTGATCTCAAATAAAACAAAAAGCAAATAATACTCAAACATATAATGGCACAAGGTAAACATTCCTATTCCTTGTTGTATTCCAGAGTACAGCAAGGGGTCTCTATGACCTAAACTAACCCAGAATTCTGCATGGAAAAGACTAGCCCATCTCTAGCATTGTGATGGGATCAGCTGAGTTCTAAAAGGCTTAGTCAACCCCAATCCTCCGGTCCTGCCACCTGCAGCAAGCACAACCTCTCATTTAAGGTCAATTGTGCTCTACACTTGCAGCCCTCTGTGATGAATGTTCCATGGTTCTTGCATGTGTAATATCTTAGATTTTTCTACTTCACATCTGCCTTTACCTTCACTGCTCTAAGCAGTGGCTTCTCAGGTCCTCTTTGCAGGGACTCCAACCATGTCACATTTTAGTTGCTTTCCATGGCTCCTCCAATCTTGCATCTTTCATGCCTTCAAAGCCACTCTTGTGATAATCTGCTAATTTTGCTTGTAAACTTGAGGTACACTTTGACACACACTCTATGTATTTTGTGTGCTTATCCAAGGAAAATAACTTTCCCAGGAAGTTACTTTTGAGGAATAGTGAATCCATTCATTGGAGGGTTTCTTCTCTTAGATGAATTTGGATTTCCAAACATGGAGCCTCTGCAAGGTGGAGTTGTGACCTCAGGACACTTTTCTTACCACTTCAGTGTAATGAAAGAGGTTTCTCTTAGTGGTGCCTATAACAGTCAGAGCTGCTTTTTCAGTAACAGTCTGAATGTTCTCCTGTTTTTAAATTTCTTCTGCAAACAAATTAGTCCATTATATTATAGTTCAACTTCATCCAGGTTCTTGTGATACAGGCAAAATGAAACTAGATTGCTGACTAAAATATTACACAAATGACCCAACCCACTTCTTGATTGAATTCATATTCTAATCTGAAAACACATGAGTCACGCTACCATTGTCTTTGTTTCTCTCATCATTTTCCCAAGTTTCCACCAGCATGGCCTATTAACCTTGAGTTCCAGCATTCAAGGGTCTTTTTAACCCCAAGTTGCAAATATTTCTATGTTTCTGCCACAGAACAGTTTCAATGGCCTAAGATACACATGATAAGGTTTAACCCATCGACAGTTTCACCTCTAAATACCCAATTTTGGTCTCAGTTACTTTTTAAAGATAAGTTTATTAATTTATTATGTCTAAAGTGTTTGTATGCCTGCAGGCCTGAAGAGGGAACCAGATCTCATTACAGATGGTTGGGAGCCACCATGTGGTTGCTGGGAATTGAACTCAGCACCTCTGGAAGAGCAGCCAGTGCTCTTAACTGCTGAGCCAGCTCTCCAGTCCATGTCTTAGTTAGTTTTTATTGCTGTTATAAAATATCCTGACAAAAACAACTTAAGGGAGCAAGGGCTCAATAAGCTTTGCAGTTGATGAGTATAATCTATCATGGCCAGGAAGACAGCATGAGCTTGAAACAAATGGTCACACTGCATTCACAATTTGAAATCAGAGAGGGAGAAATGTGTGCTGCTTTTTAGTAATGTTTGTCCATTGATATAGTCTAGGATACTAGCCAGACAATTGTGCCATTCATAGTGGTTAGGTGTCTCATCTCAATGACTGTAATCAAGATCACCTCTCATAGCCATGGCCAGAGGTCTATTGCCTGGTAACTATGGATTCTGTCAATTTGAGCATCATCACAATAACATCACAGACTTTCAAAATTAGAAATCATACAATGTCTATTTTAGTCCATGATTAAACTAGAAATCAACAGCAGAATGGTAATTGGAAAACTAAGCACATGTGGAAATTAAAAAAAAAAAGTTGTAGAATGTAGATAAAAACTATCCCAACATTGAAATATAGTGTGAACTAAATAAAAATTTAAAAAAAGGTTAAGAAATTGTAAAATGCTTAGAGGGCCTGTTGGTGATGGCACACACCTTTAACCCCAGGATTCTGGAGGCAGAGGTGGGCAAATCTCTGAGTTCAAAGCCAGTCTGGTCTACTGAGTGAGTTCCAGGACAGCTAAGACTACACAGAGAAATCCTTTCTTGAAAAATCCAAAATAAATACAAAAATGCTTAGAGGAAAGCATAGTATTACATACAAATATTAGAAAAGGAGAAAGATCAGACAATAATTATCCAATTCTCCATCTTTGGAAACCAGAAAAAGTAGAGCAAATTAAAAGTAAACAGAGAAACAACCTATTTGACTCAGTTACACATTTTTCTGGCACAAATGAAGTAATGAAAGAAGGAAGGAAGGAAGGAAGGAAGGAAGGAAGGAAGGGGCAATGGAATGAATTTCAAACAAGCCACAATGCACTGGTAGAATCTTCACAGGCGAGGATCAAAAACCACTAATAAGGAAAGGTTAGAGCTGGGGGCCAAGAGACAGAAATGCAAATTGGGAAAATACCGGAACAGAGGCAATCATGAAAAAAAAAAAGCAGCAAGTAAAAGGATACAAAATTAGGAAAAGAAAAAGTAAGATGATTCCTACTCGTAGTTGATATTATACATAAAAAATCCCAAAAAATTCTATCAGAAAACTTCTGGAAATGTTCTACATTTTTAAGGAAGTGATAGATACAAAATCAAAACATATATAAAAATCAGAAGTCTTTCTACATATTGATAACAAACATGCTGAGAAAGAGGTTGTAGGAATGCTCCCACTCACAATAGCCTCCAAATATTAAAATAGCTAGGAATAAGCCTAATCAAGGAGGTGAAAGACTTCTACAATTAAAACTTTACACATCTGAAGAAAGGGTTTGATGAAGACACAAGGAGATGGGAGTACCTCCCATACTCAAGGATTGGTAGAACTCATATTGTGAAAATGACCATCCAATCAAAGGCAATTTACAGATTCATTAGAAAATCCCCACAACATTCTTCATAGAAACAGTAAAAATATCCTAAAATTAATATGAGACCATAAGAGATCAAGGATAGTCAAAGAAATTCTGAGAAGAAAGAACAATGCTAGAGGGATTACCAGATGATGTTTCAAGCTGTGTTATAGAGCTTTAGTAATAAAATAGCATGGTACTGGCAACAAAACAAAACCAAAGTAAACACCAAACCAACCACATTTAAATTAGTGGAACAGACCAGAAAACCCAAACATGAGTATAGCCACCTGATATTTGACAAAGATGTCAAAAATATACACTTGAGCAAAGACAAACTCTTCAGCAAATGATGCTGGGAAAACTGGATGTCCACATGTAGAAGAATAAGGCTAGTCCTATAACTATCATCCTGTACAAAAATTCTAAATGGATCAAAGACTTCAATGTGAAATTGCTTAAACTGCTTGAAGAGTACATAGGTGTACTCCATAAAAGAGAGGTGTCGGAAGGAAAAGACTTTCTGAGTAGTACTCTACTTGCTCAAGTGTGAAGGCCAACAGTTGACCAAACCTACCCCTAAACGGCCATAGATCTGAACAGAGAGATCTCAAAAGAGGTAATAAAGGTAAATATACAGAATTTCCTCAACAATCATGGGAATGCAAATTAAAACTTTTTGGACATTTTGTCTTATTCCTATTAGAATGGTTAGGATCAAGAAAACACCTGAAACAAGTGCTGTCCAGGACTCAGAGAAAGACAAAACCTTATTGATGGTTGTTAGGGTTGCAAACTGGGAAAATCCCTATGGTCATTAGTGTGGAGAATTCTCAAAGGTAAAACTGAGTTTACCACATGACCTAGCTGTATCCCTTTTCAGCATATGGTCAAAGGATTGGACATCTTACCTTACAGATCCCTGTTTGTCAGTGTTCATTGCCATTCTGCTCGTAATATCTAGGGAATGCAAACAACTTCAATGCCTTTCAATTGATAGAGATAGATGAATAACAAAAATGTGGTGCGTACGCACATGGAAAACTATTCAACTGTAAAGAAAAAGAAAATTATGAAAATGTTAGATAAATGGATGAAACTAGATAATACTATACTGAGACAATGTATACCCAGAAAGACAAGCATCCAGTATTCTTTTTTATTTGTGGATCTTAGCTGTGAATCTTTTTAAATCTGCTAACATAATAAATTTATTACTCAAAAAGAAAAGAGAAAAATTTAAACATATCTGTAAAAATTATAGAAAGTACCTGCCTATTTTGGAATAAGCATATACATAACTTTCTGAGCCCAATTAAAATGGAATAACAGGGATATTTTTGAGGCATCTTCAAGAGAAGTGACTTTCAATACATTTTGTAATATAAAAATATGAATAAGCCCCATTGAATTTAAAACAATATGATGACAGTGAGCACTAAATATAACTTACACTTATCCAGAAGCCTCTAACCAGACCAATGACTCACAGCAATGAACATTTGCAAGTGAAGGTGAAACGGCTAAAGAGTGAAGTGTATGACTCCCTGGGCCACACTACAGCTTCCACAATGAGATTCTTCTCCTTTTTTTTTTTTTTTTTTACTTTTATTATTTTTGTTTGTTTTTTGTTTTTCTATTAAATTCTGTTTTTTGGGGGGGGTTTGTAAGGGCAAAGGGCAGAATCAGGGTGGGAATGGGTAGGTGTGTGGGCTCTGAATGCATGATGTGAAATCTGCAAAGAATCAACAAAAGTTAAAAATGAAAAAAGTTATGAAGAGTTGAAATGTAACATTTACATAAGAGACTAGCTCTGAATCTTTAGATTTGAGTAAACAGTCTGAAATAACTGCAGAAGCCAGGATAAAGGGAAGGCACTTTAGCTAAGGATAGGTGAGGGAGGTTGATACACAGGGAGAGAGAAGAAACAGGTATGATGAACATTAGGATGGTTGAAAAAGCCACAGGGAAACACTATTTTATAAGCTTACTTAACAATACAAATATACAATATTTCACAGGGGTAATAATCCTTCTCCTAAGAATCATAGACTATCTAACAAAACCCCCAGGCATGAGGCATCAAGTTGTTGGTCGGGGGTGGTGGTTGAAGAGATTTTTTTTTGATTTTTCAAGACAGGGTTTCTCTATGTAGCTTTGGAGCCTATACTGGCACTTTCTTTGGAGACCAGGCTGGCCTCGAACTCACAGAGATCCGCCTGCCTCTGCCTCCCGAGTGTTGGGATTAAAGGCCACCAACGCCCAGCAGTTGAAGAGATTCTTAAAACAATATAGGTTACTGTCATTGTCCTTAGTTGCCTTCCAGGGTTTGAAGGTAAGAACCTATTGCTGAAGGCACCACACACTTTAGCACTGAATTTGGAGGAATAGAAGAGCTGGAATTGGCCTCGAAGTTTCCTCTCTTACACTATTGGGAAGTGCTATGCAAGCTGCCAAGGGAGAAAAGCAATCAACCGTCCCACTCATTTGCAATGCCAGGAAGCTACAACAATGACTATTCCAAAAGAGAATCCTCAATAGTTCAATGGTGGCACTGTGTCTTAGAGCTAATGAACAGCTGTTCAACAGAACTGAAGCCTGCTCACTAGGAGGGAATTCATACCTGATACTATGGCAGAGATTCACAACTAAATGTAGCTCTATATTTAAGGCTTAGGGATCATCACGGAAGAGGGGTGGAAAGTGCATCAGAGCCAGAGGAACAGGGTACCTGCTCTAAGATGGTGGCTTTGGACATGGCACAGAAGCTGCACCTCTGAAATCGTGACAATCGCAAACAAGACCAACACAATGCCATCAGTTGACCAGTGTGGAAGGGGGAAACATCACAAGGCTTCACCCTTACATGAAGAACTACAGAACATAGATTGCGGCTGAAAAAGGGGTCATTAGTCTTCAAGGATAAACTCTCTAATAGGTTATTCAATCCAAAATGGTCAGATAGTCACATATGCTTATGAGCAATACTACACAGACTCAGGTTTCATACCCTCCCCATACACACAATAATAATTAAAGAAAAAGAGGTCATGAGTTTGGTGGAGGGTGTAGGAGGTGTTGGAGAGGGGAAAGGGAGGGATAAAATAGTGGAAATATAGTACGCCTGCATGAAAGTCTCATAATAATAAACATTTAAATCAAATAGAGAAGGTAACGATAAATATGCTCCTGAAAGGTGATACAACATTGGTTCTCAACCTGTGGGTCTTGACCCCTCTGAGGGGAAGGGGGTCACATATCAAATATCCTATATATTGGATATTTATATTGCTATTCATACCAGTATCAAAATTACAGTTATGAAGTAGCAACTAGGTAATTTTATGGTTAGGGTCCACTACAACATGAGTAAGTTTATTAAAGTGTGGCAGCATTAGGAAGGTTGAGAACCACCATGATAGATGACTGAAAGTTCCTGTCAACATGTTTGCAAGTGGCAACAGCCCATTGGCAACAGAATGTAAGGAGAGACTTGCATAATAACAGCAGCTATTACTCACTAGCTGTGTTGTGGACATGTTTAATACTGTCAGACACAGTGTCTGCAAGTGAAAACCAGAAATAAAAAACAAAATAGAACTGGGCATTGGTGGTACATGTCTTTACTCCCAGCACTCAGGAGGCAGAGGGAGGAGGACTTCTGTGAGTTCAAAGCCAGCCTGGTTTACAAAGTAGGCTTCAGGACAGCCAGCATTGTTACACAGAGAAACCCTGTCTCGAAAAACCAAATGAATGAATGAATGAATGAATGAATGAATGAATGGATAATCAAATAAATAAAGAAGGAATATATGAGGAATAAATGTGATTGAGCCCATTTAACTGATAATTATTGGATAAAGGGATTTCACAGGTGTTAAAGGAGGTGGACATTTCAGGAGTAAAGGACAGCTGTATTCTTGAGTGGTTAAGATGAAGAACTGAAAAGGACCTTGAATTAGTTAGTCTACTATACTGCTTGTCATTCATATACAGTTCTCAATAAGTGATTAGTGCAAAAGACCCTTTCATGCTTAAGTAACCATTAAAGGACTATATTTTTCAGTTTCCAGGTAGATAAAAAAGCATCTTCCAGGAAAATTATATGTTTTTTTAGCCTTTGTAAGCACAAACATTTCTGTATTTAATGCAAAGGTGAACATGTCCTTCAACTGTCTTCATACTTCAGTCTTGAGAAATGAAGAGGAAAAGGAGAAGAGGAATGATGCATTTGATAGTTGGGTAAGAGACCTTTATACTATTTTTGGATGTCACAAAAAATATGTGACTATAGTCCCATAAAAATCCATATTGCAAATCTATAAATGTAGCGATGGACTTGTATTTTTTGGAAGAAAGTCACAAGGGGTCCCTGTAGCTATTTGGTGAAGAGCCTTATACTCTTGACAGCACACACTAAAGAAATACACCTTATTTTAATTAAATCAATTTGAAATCTTGAAAATACTAATATTAGTTTAAGATTTTTTTTAAAGCCATGATACCAGACTATGTATTCTGACTGTAGGGAATTTCTACAGCAGAATTATTTATGAGAGAAACTAAACAGTTTTAGAACAATGGCTGACAAAAAAATTTTGTGTTGAGGCTGTGTCACAGCCTATCTTTGTTTTAGGTAGTTTCATAACGGATCTTCAAAAAAAAAAATGTCTTCAAATACTACACTTTCAAGGAAATTCGTCCAATTGAAAAAGCAATTTGTCATTACAACACTATCAAATCAATCATTTCCAAAGAATGAAAAATACATTTATGTTGTAATAAATTAAGTAAAGACAGGGTTAATGTGAAAGAATTTATGGTCTTCCCATGGAAGGTGTTCTGTTTAATGTGAGGGTGCCGTTGATGGGAGGGGGTAGTTCTAGGTATAATGGAGTCAACTTTGTGAATAGAAAAAGTTTTAAAGTGAAAAGTCATTACTAATCAGGTAATGAAAATTGAATAGTCCTAGTTCTGATGACAAAGACCTTTCTTGGGCTAAAAACCATGGTGTTCCACAAACTTTCTCTTCAGGACTTAATTTTAGTAAGTAGCTTAAGCTAAGAAGCAGCATGTTATTATTGTGGAAATAACTCATTCTACAGATCTGGATCTGATTGTATTAGCTTGTACAGAACACTAAGTTCTCTTTTCCTGGTATTTCCCACTTTGTAGATTAGTGATTATTAAACTCAAGTAAATTGCAAATCTGTTTAAATCAATCAAGTTTATTGTTTTACCCTTTCTAGGAACGTGCTCTAACTTGGAGTTACACTTTTGCTTCCACTGTTTCTTTTTTTGCTTTAAGATTTCTCATTTTGAGGAAGCAGAGATGTTCTCTTGCCTTTAGTTATAATTATAGGAGATTAATAATAGTAGAAATTGCATCTTAAGTTGGAGAAAGGTCATGACAAAATGAGTAAAAACCTACTTAGATACAATTGTTGCACTATCCCCTTAACCCAACATTCTGTTTAGGCTAAAAATACTGAAAACTGCATTTCCCAGGATCACTTGCAGCTAATAACTTAGAAGTAAATTATATTCCATTAATTAAATGAACTTGTGTGAGATTTGCTCTCAGATTTACCCATGCTCCTGTGGAATGGCCACACACTAATGTGCATATTGGCAGCATTAAATTGGGCTCAGCTGGTTATTAAAAAAGGGAAAGGAGATGAAAGTGGGAGGTGGATATATTGGGGGTAATAGGAAGGAGTAGGAAAAAAGAGTGGGGAATGAACATGATCAATATGCATTGTATACGTATATGAAAATAACAGAGAAGAAAAATTTAAAAATTGCTTACCATTAGCCTCATATAGAGATCTCAATTATAAGAAAAATGACCTTTAATTTGAGTAGTTACAAATAGAAATGATAGAAGAGAAGATGAGGATGAGGAAAAGGAGATGAGGCATGTACACAGGCATGGAGAGAAGCTCTTGTGTCCTGCTCACAGTTGGGTAGACTTGCAGAGTGCATTTTCCGTGTTTACAATCACTTCCTCTTACATGGAGAAAGATTAACATTTACATCAAGAATTTTCTCCTCAGTGTTTTGTCCAGGGCAGCCTTCACCTCCTTGTTCCTCAGGCTGTAGATCACTGGGTTAAGCATGGGGATCACCGTGGTATAGAAAACAGAAGCTACATTCTCCTGGGCCAGGGAACTGGCTGTGGAAGGCTTTAAATACATGAATGCAGTGGATCCATAAAACAAACCCACAGCTGCAAAGTGGGAGCTGCAGGTGCTGAAGGCTTTAGACCTGCCCTCAGTGGAGTTAATGCGAAGGATGCTGGACAGGATGAATGCATAGGAAATGAGCACTGTTAAGCTCGTGACTACAATGTCAAATCCAGCTAAAAAGAAGACCGCCATCTCCACATCATAGGTACTAGAGCATGAGAGCTTCATGAGGGGGAGGATGTCACAGAAGTAGTGACTGATGAGGGCCTCACAATAGTGTAGATTTAACATGAGGCCAGTCTCTATTGTTGAGCCAATGAGTCCTATGGCATAGACAAAAGCCACCAGCAGGGAGCAGAGGACAGGAGACATGATGATGTTGTAAAGCAAGGGGCGGCAGATGGCCACATAGCGGTCATAGGCCATCACAGGGAGCATGTAACACTCAGCAATGACAAAAACAAGGAAGAAGTAGAGTTGAGACATGCACCCTACATAGGAGATGGGGTTTCTTTGGTACACAAAGTTGGTGAGCATCTTGGGCGTAATGACAGAGGAGTAGCAGAGATCCACGAGTGACAAGTTGCCGAGGAAGAAGTACATGGAGGTGTGAAGCTGTTTGTTGAGTCCAATCAATATGATCATGCCCAGGTTTCCCACCATGGTGACCATGTAGATCCCCAGGAAGAGGAGGAAGAGGGGCAGCTGGAGCTCTGGCTTGTTAGTTAGCCCCCCGAGGATGAACTCAGTCACCGTGGAATGATTTTCTGCAGCCATTGTTTCTGGGTGGGAGTCCTGTGGGTGGGAGAGAAGGAGATTGTGAGGGTCTGCCCTTGCCTTGCTTAGAGCAACTGGTTTTCTGCATTTGACACTTGCTGAGCTACGTTGGTTATGGCAGATGCATCTTCTCCATATCCTGCATCTTGCTGACAGAGGATCAGTCCCTGTTGTTTCAGAGGTCTTGAAAATTAGTACAATGCAATGCTCTCTGTTTGTTACCACTGTCCTCCTATATTTGATGGACAGCTGTATGTATTGTAGAGTCAGCAAGTGCTTCCTAACTAATTTTAATTACTGCTTTTCGACTGCAATACAAAAACATTGCACTATTTGTCACTAATGCCAAATTATGTATGTTTAATACACACACACACACACACACACACACACACACACACACACACACATATATATATATATATATGAAATAATATACACACACATATATATATGAAATATGGGTTCTTTAATTACTGCTTTTCGACTGCAATACAAAAACATTGCACTATTTGTCACTAATGCCAAATTATGTATGTTTAATACACACACACACACACACATATATATATATATATATATGAAATAATACACACACATATATATATATGAAATATGGGTTCTTACATATACATATTGAATCAAATCTTCACTTTTGAGTTATCCTTTTTTTTCTTTCTTTTCTTATTCTTTTTAGTTAGGTAACCCTGTCTAGTCCAGGTTATCCTTGAACATGTGATTCCTGTTCCTTTCCTTCCAGATTGTTAGGATTTCACGCATTTGCTGTCATACCTAGCATGGGATACATTTATTAGCATAGAACATAAATCTCACTGTGGTAATTGTTTGTGACACAATTATTAATTATTGACACCTCTGCAGTACTCAGGAGTTTTCTAATTCTTGCAAAAGCCAATCCCAGTATCAGTTTTGTAAAAAGGAATTTTGTGTGTAGTGTGTGCAATGAATGTTTCTGTGTGTGTGTGTGTGTGTGTGTGTGTGTGTGTGTGTGTGTGTGTGTGTGTAGGCCAGTAGGCCAGAAAAGGGCATTGGTTGCTTTTCTCTGTCTCATTCAATTGAAGTTTTTGATACAGGGTCTCTAACTGAACCTATAACTCAGGTTTTGGCCAGATAGCCTGTGCGGTCCCATGATGCCTTTGTCTCCACACTCAGCATTGGGCTTAGAGATACCCATGCTTGGCTTTTATGTGGATATTTTTGATTCATACTCAGGCCCACTTACTTGCCCAATAAATGCTCTTACCCACTGAACTATATCTCTAGCCTTCTAATTCCTAAGGTTTTGGGTATGAAAAATGCAGGTTTAGAAAAGAATTTATATTCTTATTTCACAGTTGTGTTTCTTGAGTGAGTCACTTGCTTAAGTGATCTGCCCAAGACCCACTAATATTTGCTGACTTACCTCTGCTTTCTCTTTGTCACGAGCCCCTCCACTATAAGCCTTATAAATCTGCACAGTTACATGCCAAGAAATGTGTGCGATAGAATGTGCATAGCAAATGAAAATGGCTAATGCTATGATTTTGTAGTTATTGTTCAGTAACATAAAGTACTCAATGTTAACTAAGTAAGTTACTTTTGATATAACAATAAGAATCAGAGTGGTCCTAAAATAGTTCCTAAAATACTTTGTCTCCACTAAACTTTTGGTGTAGATTTTCTGTGAGTGTCATTTTTTTCACTAATTGGTAAAATAAATTTATTTTTGATTTAATTTAATTTAAATTTAATTTTCATTACATATTTTCTTTACACTACACATACATTATAGCTATAGAAATATAGCACACCACAAAAGATAATAAACTCCACATTTTTCTTCTACTTGGAGACTAATACTGCATTGCACTGACATAGTTATGCTGGAGGTAACATCACTAATTTTTATGTAGCATTTTAAAATAATGGTTTAAATGCATTGCTACTATAATAATAACTAACATCAACTGTACTTCTTTTAAAAATCATGTGTGTGTATGTGTGCATATGTGTACAACTTGCCGGAGTTGCTTCTCTTCTTCTACATGTGGGTTTCAGGGATCAAACTCAGGTTGTCAGGTTTGGCCGAAAGTGGCCTTATCTACTGAGTCAGGTGACTTTCTCTTTCTTAATTATAAGAGAATCTTTAAAATATTTGGCATCTGCTTTGGTATTTGAACATCTGCATTACATTGTAGGGTTTAAACATTGAATTAGTGATAGAAAGGTACTGAACTAAAGTTAAATAGGGACGTATTAGAGATGGGTGTGTTTTTGAATATTTTCACTTCCTACAGAATAATTTTTATCTAGATAGAAAATAATTTAAAACATTACATATCCCCCTTTCCTCAATCTCTAATACATATGATAAGAAACATTCAGTAACCATTAGTATAGATCAAAATGCTTTGCAAATCAAAACAGAGTGAATCCCAATTATCCAATGTAGTGTAGATGGGAATACTACCTCGTAGAATGAGCCCAGACAGCCTGGATTTAATTTTTCATGTATGTAATCTTCTTTTGCTGCTTTTGATTCTTTGTTGTCTTTTTTTCCCACCACACATTTTTGAGACAAGTTCTCACTCTGTAGCCCTGGCTGACCTTCAGCTTGTGATGCTCTTCCTGTGTTAGCTGGCTAAATGCTAAAAGTGCAGGCTCCAGCTCCAGCTTCAGTCTTATAATATAAAAGACCAACTAGAACCACACATTCTTAGTGGGTTACTATTGGTATTAACTATTATTATCAAGCTTTCAGAGGATCAGATTGTTTCTGAAGAGAGCACAACACACAGAGAACAAAGCTTTTAAAAGTGAAGGGCAATATATGGTCATAAATTGCCCGAACTATGAACAAGAGCCCACAAGAGAAAAAAAATTCTCCTATTGGTTTTAGACATGCAAATGAATACCTGTGTTGAAGGGAAGTGAAACAGTGTCTTCTAGAAAATCAGGGGATGTCTGGTTTTAACAGTCAGTAAATTCTAGAAGTACACAGATGTACATCCATCACGAAATTTACTCAAGGGCCCAGTCCAGTCATGAAGAAAAGAATTGTCATTTGGAAAGGTGATAGGGTATGACTGAGAGCGGGGGCTTCTGTTTGCATGTATATGTGTGTACCATCCCCTGGGATGTAGCCACTCTGGAGAACTGATTGTCTCTAAAGTAACAATTAGTTCTTGTTTTCTTTTGTTCTGTGAATCATGTTTTATCTCCCAGGTGTGCTAATTTTTCTTTTTTTCTATAGAGTCATCTTGCAGTTTTATAAATTTAAAATATAATTGGAGAATGAACAAATGAACAGCACAAATAGCCCTGTTACCACTACTCTCATCACCACCATCCAGCATCATCACCATTGTGACCATCAAAATAACCGTCACTATCAGTGTTGGTGTCATCATCATCTTCTTCATCATCGTCATCATCATCACCATCATCATCTTCATCTCCACAGGGGCCTCGGTAACTACCAGCAATGCTATTTTCAGTGCCATGATGGTTATTACCCATTGTTAGTAATTCATCATGATGAGTCACGAGCTAGCCTTGAAATGTTTGTTTTGAAGAGTATTGTTGGAAAAAAATTCTGCCAAGTGAGGTAACTCAGGCCTAGAAAGACAATGATGCCATTTATCTCTCAAGTTTGATTTCTGTCATCTCTGTTTTGCAGGTTTAACCTGGAGCACAAGTAGAAGCTTGTTGCTATACTTCCTTCCCAGGGGGAGAGTAACATCTTTTAAAACAACTCTACTCAGTCAGAATATTGACACCAGTATAGCCTATTAATTTTATTCAGAGCTCTCCAGTTTTACCTACATTTATTTTGAAGTAGATTTTTGTGTTATCTATTCAACAAAATAGGTTCTTGTATCTGTTATCAGGGTTGAGAAAAAAACATATTTTTTTCTAATTTTAAGACAATTATTTGGCTTCCTACTATCCTCTTCAGGTGGCCATTTTCCCTCACATCTTTACATTCACTAGTGTGAACACATTGACTAGAGTTCAATCCAAATCAATCACTACACTTTTGTCTTCAGAGTTTTATTTTTATGCTTTTACATTTCATTTTCATGATTTTTAAATTGTGTATGTGTCTGTGTTGGTCTGCTCATGGGAACAGAAGTACCTTTGGAGGCAAAGGCAACCTCAGATTTCCCCTTAGAGCTTGAGTTAACAGGTTGTTGCATGCTGGGAACCAAACTTGGCTGTCCTACAGGAGCAAGCAGTGCATGCTTTTAGCCAGTAAGCCATCTCTCCAGGTATTTAAGTTTTCTAGATTTGGTTTCTTGGCTTTTCAATTTGTCTCTCAACTTTGTCATCATCGTCTCCAATACCTTCTTCTCCATCTGGCATGACAAGATGTTGTGATGCATCACATTATTTTCATTCTTCGGAGCTGAGTCCTTCATGTCTCCAAGGAACTTGGTTCTTTCAGTGGGAACTGACACCCCAGGAATGTAAACCTGGAGCCAGAGAGGCTCCTTGCTTCTGGAACATCACTGTTTCCAGGTCTTTTCTGACAGTTAGGAAATCAGGACTACAAATTCTCAAAGTGTCTCTTGTTTCTCTCTGTCTGTTTTCTGCACTTTTCTCTTGTATCCTTCTTTTTTTTCTTTTTTAAAAAAAATCCAGCAAGTTTACTAGAATGTTTTCCTTTCTGGGACAGTTTTCTTAAGTGTGGTGTTTCTTTTTAAAGTATTACCCCGTGTCCCCTAAACATAATAAAGATAATGCCAGAGGCACCAACATGTGTCCTCATCATAATAAAGAAAGAAAACAAAGTACCACCCTTTGAATTAAATCGACTAACAGCAAGTCCAAGTCTGAGTTATCCACTTTTCTCCCTGGGTCTTCTGTCTGTCCATAGTTTGTGGCTTCTGGCTTGTCTGCTATGCATCTATTTGATACTAAGTTCACATTGCCTGCATCTGTATCTTGTTTATGCCACCTGATGTCTAAGTGACCCTAACATTGGTCTTTCCTCTGTCTTTGCACAAGAAGTATCACATGGGGAAGGAATGAAGAGAGTTTTATGAGAAATTAAGTAATTTACCCCAATTGACCCAACACACTTAGTAGAGCAAACATACTCTTAGCAAGAAATACTCATACCTGAAATTACTTATACTCAGAATATGTAAAGAAATCTTTCTGAAGTCCACAATTTAAAAACTCAAGTAATTCAAAACCAAGCCATATTTAATAAGAGTTATTCTATACAGGAAAATATCAAATGAAGAGAATTTGGTATCCCATTAGAGGGAATAAAACAGAACCAAATTTTCTTTCCATGACAATATGTTGTCTAATACATTTTTCTTTTCTTTTTGTTTTCAAGGCAGGGATTCAATGTGTACCCTTGGCTGTTCAGGAACCCAGTATGTAGACGAGGCTGGTCTTGAACTCAGAGATTTACTGCTTCTAATTTCCAAGAGCTGAGATTAAAGGTGTGTGCCACCATCGCCTGACTTGCCTCATAATTTTAGGTAGTTACCAGAATAAAGTTCTAGAGAGATGACTTTGTAAATTTATGGAACACTTTCAGATCTAGCTCCTCCAATTCTTGTTCTTTGGTTAGTTCTCTCTCTCTCTCTGTCTCTGTCTCTGTCTCTGTCTCTCTCTCTCTCTCTCTCTCTCTCTCTCCTCTTAATCCCTTCTCTTTCTCCATTTTTTAAAAATTAGAAAAAAGATTGTTTTACATGCCAATCCAAGTTCCATCTCCATCCCTTCCTCCCCTGCCCCACACTAACACCCTACCTATCACATACCATTTCTGCTCCCCAGGGAGGGTGAGGCCTTCATAGGGGGTCTTCAGGGTCTGTCATATCCTTTGGGCTAGGGCCTAGGCCCTCCCCTGTGTGTATAGGCTGAGGGGGTATCCCTCTATGTGAAATGGGCTCCCAAAGTCCATTCCTATGCTAGAGATATGTACTGATCTACTAAAAGAGGCCCCATAGATTTCCCAGGCCTCCTCACTGACACCTACATTCATGGAGTCTGGATCAGTTCCATTCTGGTTTCCCAGTGATCATTCTGGGAACCAAGAGCACCCTCTTATTCAGGTCAGCTGTTTCTGTGGGTTTCACCAGCCTGGTATGGACCACTTTGCTCATCACTCCTCCTTCTTGGCAACTGGATCCAGTTCAGTTCAGTGTTTAGCTGTGGGTATCTGCTTCTACTTCCATCGGGCTGCTGAATAAGGCTCTAGGATGGCATATAAGTTTGTCACCAATCTCATTATCAGGGGAGGGCATTTAAGGTAGCCTCTCCTCTGTTGCTTAGATTGTTAGTTGGTGTCATCTTTGTAGATCTCCAGACATTCTCATTCTCGTAGCTCCCTCTCCCCTCCCCCATGCTCCCAATTAGCTTAGGAGAACTTGTCCCTTTCCCTTTCTCCGGGGGACCATATATGTCTCTCTTAGAGTCCTCTTTGTTTCCTAGCCTCTCCTGTGGTGTGGAAAAATGGCAGCCCACATATTGGGAAAAGATATTCACCAACCCAATATCCGACAGAGGGATGATCTCCAAAATTTACAAAGAGCTCAAGAAGCTAGTCTCCAAAACACCAAACAATCCAATTAAAAAGGGGGTACAGAACTAAATAGACAATTCTCAAAAGAGGAATCTAAAATGGCTGAAAGACACATAAAAAAATGCTCAACATCCTTAGCCATCAGGGAAATGCAAATCAAAACAACTCTGAGATACCATCTTATTCCTGCCAGAATGGCTAAAATCAAAAACACCAATGACAGTTTATGCTGGAGAGGATGTGGAGAAAGGGGAACACTCCTCCACTGCTGGTGGGAGTGCCAACTCATACAGCCACTTTGGAAATCAGTATGGCGATTCCTAGAAGAATGGGAATCAGTCTACCACAAGATCCAGCAATTCCATTCTTAGGCATATACCCAAAAGAAGCACAATCATACAACAAGGACATCTGTTCAACAATGTTCATTGCAGCATTATTTGTAATAGCCAGAACCTGGAAGCAACCTAGATGCCCCTCAACTGAAGAATGGATAGAGAAAATGTGGAACATTTACAAAATGGAGTACTACTCAGTGGAAAAAAAAAACAATGGAGTCTTGAAATTCTCAGGCAGATGGGTGGAACTAGAAGAAACCATTCTGAGTTAGGTAACCCAGTCACAAAAGACAAACATGTATGTACTCACTCATTTATGGATTTTAGACATAGAGAAAAGGATTACCAGCCAACAACTCTTATAAAGGAAATTATTTCATCAGGTGGCTCACTTACAGTTCACAGATTCAGTCCTGTAGGTGGAGCTTTTTGTTGTGACTGCCAGTCCACTCTCTCCCACCAGGCAGCTCCCAAATAAATGCTCAGCCAATAGCTTAGGCTTGTTACTAACTAGCTTTTAAAACTTAAATTAACCATTATCCATGCTCTGCCACATGCTAATACCCTTTTTTTTTTTTTTAGCATAGCATAATCATTTTGCTTCTCTCTGCATCTCCTGGTGACTTCCCTGATTCAGCCCTTTTCCCCGACCCCGAGCTCTGCCTAAGCTTTTGCTTCCAGCTTTTGGCCAGTCAACCCTTTATTAACCAATGAGAGTAATAAATGCCCATCGTGTACAAAAAGATGGTTCTATAGCATTTTTATCTAATGAAAAAGGAAGGTTTTTAAACTTTAACATAGTAAAATTATATACAACAAAACAGTTATCAAGTAAGAATTACAGTTAAATATTCAGTTGATTTGTATTTGGCAAATTTAGGAAAAATGCTCTATTATCTATCTTATCTTTGTGAGTCTAAAGTTTTATATCCAACTTACCTTTTATCAAAACTAAAAAAATCCCCCCAAGACCCAAACTATAAGTTTAACTCCATCAAAAACTTCAAAAGGGTGAAATGTTCCCTAATGACAGGGATATCTGGCTGCCTGGACAGTCATCCTAGGTTCTTCTTTAATGTCGGGGCATCTGTCCTTGGCCTACAGACTGTGTATCTGACAGACTGAGAAGCAGGGAATCCTACCTTGTCTTGGCAAAGTTTGCCAATCACTTTTTTGCATTCTGCTGGTTCATTTTCAACAATAAACTGTCAGCAATTGAGTTAAGGGCTGTTTCTTTGTCCAAATGGGTAGTTTTTGCGATAATGAAAGCACACTTCATGCAGAGTTGCTTCAATGCCCTCATCCTTTTTTGGAGCAAATTGGTGCTATCAGGAGCAGATGTGTCTCACTGTCATGAAAAGCCTTAGCTTTTTAAACATTTTAAATGCCATATTCCATAGGTCTTTGAAGTTACTGAAGACAATCTGTCTAAATAAATCTGTTTAACCTTGAAAACATACTTAATATGACTACAAGTTTGATTATTATAGATGAATAACTACACACCCATATTTCTTAATTATACATTACATTTTTAAATGAGCTGCATAAGCACAATAGAAACATACATAGAATAAGCAAATAACTTTAAATTTGTATCAGTAAACCAAAATCCACACCAATGTAAAATATTTTGAGATTAATAGTTGCTTTTTGGATTAGTTTTAATAATCTACCATTTTATCTCATCATTTCTATATTATAAACCCTTTTTCCATCAGAAAGAGATCTTTCAATTTAACTCCTTTGTTTAGTTTTTTTTTATGACCAATAATAACTTCTAAGTTTGGTGGAGCCAGGATTGCCTTTCAGTATGAGGTAGAGTGAGAGCTAGTGCCAGCCTGTTTTGCTTTTCTGATCTTTAGCTTGAAGTTTGAACCCAAATGTCTGTCTCTGGGTCTTTTCTTTTACGTGCAACAGAAGTTATATTGTAGAGGTATCTATTGGGGTTGGACTCCCCACAGTTGTGATCCATTGACCTCTGCATTGTTTGTGGTTGTGGGTTTCTGTAAGGGCCTCCATTAGCTGTTAAGAGAAGATTCTTTGATGAGAGGTGAGAGTTATACATATCCATGAGTAAGTATGAGTTTCAGGATGTATTAGGAATCATGTTGGCCTAGTATAGTGGTGGTAGTAGGTTCTCTTCTAAGACATATGACCTCATTAACCCTAAGTAACCTCTTCTACTTTGATTAATATATTACAGATTAATTATATTCATGTATTGCTAATATTTAATTAATATACAATAAATATATGCTATATAATTTATAATTATCAATTGAAGTAGAAGAGGCCACTAGTTTGAGAGGGAGTGAGGGGGTAACATAGGAAGGACTGGAGAAAGGGGGCATAGGAGGGGTTGGAGGGAGAAAAGGGAAGGTGAAGTAATATAATTATTAATTAAATAGTTAATTAAAATATATTAAGACAAGAAGGAAAAAGAGGTTGTGAATTTGTGAGGGAGATGAGTAGGAGGGAAGGGACTCAGGAAGGCTTTAAAGGGAGACAGGGAAGAGGCAAATGTAAATATAGTGCACATACATGAACTTTAAAAACTGAGGATTTTAAATATCTAAAATTTATTTAGGAAAACTAGTTTTATTTCTTTAGTGTATGGAGTATGGGAGTGGGGAAATTCTAAAGCTTCTCATCAGTCACCTACAGGAACCACTGACGATTCACTTCAGAAAGTTCATCTGTTTTGTGACTATTTTCTCTGAATTGAAGCATTGTCTACTTGGAACCTCATCAACTGTGAGGAAGTAAAAATCCCAAACCTCAAAGCCAAAACTCACAAGGCTCAGGAAACTCTTAAAACTTAATAACATCCATAAAGCCCCATCTCAAGGTTCTACAAACAGTAAAAATTGCTAAAGAAAAAAGGCTTTCTGATCTGAAAAACACTGAGCTTCAGGAATACAGCTTTCGTGCATCATCAGTCATGGTTGGATTAGAGTTTTTAGTGATTCGGCCATCTTAGAGTTAGACATGCTACTCAAAGTACCCTCTTAAATTCACTGGCTCACTAATCTACACTATGTATATATGTATGTATGTATGTATGTATGTATGTATGCATGCATGCATGCATGTATCTATATATGTATGGTTTATTATCATCTATCAATATATCAAGACAATGAGTGTCTCACATATGCCAGGTTTCCCAGAACTTTTTCTGTTGCCAATGATGACCTTGAACTTCTTTTTCTTCTGCCTGTACTTTCTTAGTGCTGGGATCACAGACATGTACCACTGTACCTAGTTTATCTGGTGCTGGGAATCTAACTTAAGGCTATGCATTTGATAGACAAGTACTTAACCAAAAATTTAAAGAATGGGTGAACAGTAAGGGAATGATGTAATTCAAGGTCACACCCAGTTTGTCCTCTTAGTAGCTCTTGGACATAGTTACCCTTCCACCTTTGAAATGTTCTCCTCCTCTAGCACCTGCAAAACTTCTTTTATTCCACAATTATTTGCTAAATTGAGCATTTGTTGAGACTATGTAGAGTACTCAAAAATATCTTTAAAGTTTCTATAGTTATTGCTGTTCTTCACATGGTGATCACTGTTAAGCATGCTACTGAACTTCACATTCTGTTTTACTTTTGAAAGGCTCTTTTAGATGTTGCACACGTCTTTTACATGCTTCTGTAGATCAATTTCCCTTCCTGTGTGGGGGCATCTTTTAGGATGTTCTTAACCCTTGAATTTCAATTATTGCCTCTTTAAAGACATATGTTTACAACAAGTTATTATTACTCCACATTTTGCATTAGCTTTGTGTTGATAATTCTCAAATATACATCTCTTTCTTCTCTACCATGGTCTGAACTTACACCACCACCTTCTTTTAGATATTATGGTAACACTTTACAGTCTTACCTAAAATTTTGTTAATTGCCCTCTTCAGTCTTATTTCACATTTATGTCATATTTATGCTTTTCTGGGTCTCAAACCTTAGTCAAATTTTATTTGTGATTTTTTTATCTAGCTCTATTTTACCATTGGAGCAGCAATACATATCAACTGTTCCATTATTGTGTCTCATGTGCCATTCACTTCAGTATTTATTGCTGTGAAAAGTCTTCTGGCTGCTCTCCCTGTCTGCCCTTTCCTCTCTTTCAGCCTGTTCTGACATTAGCATCTATATAAAACATCATTGCTATTAAGAAAGACAGTTCTGAGTGCTCATATCATTTAATCAATTCCTTTTGCTTTCTACGTGCTATATTCAGCACCATTTATTCACCCTTTGAGATATGATTATTATTAATTTTAAGATTAGAGTTTGAAGTTCAGGGAGAGGTTGAACACTTACTAAGGTCACATATTTAGTAATAGACAAAGCCAAGATTTATACTGAAGTTAGTTCATATTTTGAATGCCAAGGGACACCAGAATTTTAGATTCACGATTACTACTAATAATGTTGTTCAAATGACAGTCACAAACTTGAGTGTTCTAGGCAAGTTGACAAGTGGTCACCTTATTGATACTATTCTGTAGTTCTTTCCCAATGCTTATACTTAGATATATGGGAAGGGTTGAAGAATTATCTTCTTTTAAAAACATTTTTCAAAAGCTAGCACAGCAACATTAGGTTTCATTATGACATTTTCAAATTTGTTTTATCTCCATTTTCACATCACCTGCCTTTCCATTTCTCCTTCCACCTCTAGAAATTTCTTTTCCATGTTTTTGCATGTATTCTATTAATCCCTGCTGCATCAAGACCTCATTCCCTCCTCTCATAGCTCCTTTTCTAGTTTCATGACCTCTACCCACACTTATGCCTACACACAGACACAGACACAAACACAGATACACAGGGACACACACACCCTAACAGAACATTAAAGATAGAATTTCCACATGAAAGATAAAGTGCAGACAATACTTTATCTTTCTAACTTTAGGTTACCTTTCATAATATGATAATATCCGAATGTATCTATTTTTTTAATTTCAGCAAGAATTGATTTTTTAAATCATTTTTTAAATTTGAATTAGAAACAAGATTGATTTACATGACAATCCCAGTTATTTTTATTGGCAAATTTTACTTTTCTTTATGGCTGAACAAAATTGCATTGTGTATTTGTACCACACTTTCATTATCTGTTGCTGGCTGTCTAGGCAGATTTTAGTATTTTCTTGCTATTGTAAATAGAGCTTCAATAAATGTGGATATGCAAGTACCTTCACAGTAGAATGTAGAGTCCTTTGGGCATTTGTCTTGGTCAGTAGTCTATTGCTATGAAGAAACACCATGACCATGATAACTCATAAAAGAAAGCATTTAACTGGGGGCTCGCTTACAGTTCCAGAGGTTTAGTTTATTATTCACATGGTGCAGGGAATGGCAGCATGCAGGCAGACTTGGTAGCTGTAAGTTCTACATACAGATCCAAAACCAGCAGGAAGAGATCTTGGGCCTGGCTTGAACCCTTGAAACCTCAAAGCCTACTCTCAGTGACACACTTCCTTCAACAAGGCAATGCCTTCTAGCTGTTTCAAATAGTGCACTCCATGGTGACCAATCTTTCTAATCTATGAGCCTATGGGGGCCATTTTTATTCAAACCACCATGGCATACACCTAGGAGTGGCATATCCAGGTCATACTGTAGTTCTACTTTTAGCTTTTTGTGTTTTCCACACTAATCTCCATGGTTGTCACACCTGTTTACATTCCACCAGCAGTGAACAGGGCTGCTTCTTTCCTCTCCTCCTTCCTACTGTTTATTGTCTTTTGTTTTCTTGGTGATATTCATTCTGACTAGGGCAAGGAGGAATCTCAAAGCAGTTTTATTTGAATTTCCCTGATGTTGAAAGTCTTTATAATGTTTATTGAGTGGGCCAGCAGGTTGGTCTAGCAGGCAAAGATGATTTCTATCAAGTTTAAAAATCACAGTTCAATCCCTGTGACCCACATGGTAGAAGAGAATCAACTCCTGAAACTTGTTCTCTTATCTCCACATATTGGCTGTGGTAGGCATATATGTATACACACACACACACACACACACACACACACACACTGTGTGTGTGTGTGTGTGTGTGCACATGTGCACACAATGAATAAATGTGATAAAATATATTTATTGACCACTTGTATTTCTTTTTTTGAGAACTACTTGTTAAATTTACTGACACATTTATTAATTGGAAATTTTGATTTTCTCTGTGTTTAATTTTATAGTTCTTTGTATATTCTATATGTTAATATCCCCCTGGCTTAGCAACCTTGATCCCAGTCCTTCTTTACTTCATTAATAGTCCCTCCTGCTATTTGCTTGGGATATATACTTTACTATGTGTGGTTTGGAAATTTCCACTAAAGAAAAAGTTGGGGTGACTATAGTAGTTGCCATAATTTTATTATTATAGTGCCTGTTCAAAGTTTGTGTTTTGTTGTTGTTCTTACATTGCTTGTGTTTAGAGAAGGTATTATACCAGCTATTCTATTACATGTAATCTGATGTCTGAGTTTTAAAGTATACTGTACATTTTTATTGTTTTTACTTTGCATTCCAGTCAAACCAAAGGTCATATGGGTTCATGGAGAAGGGAAGATCAGAAACAGAGACTTAAAGTAGATCTGTCACTTCAAGTGATCAACTTTCCTTCTATGAACTGAACAGTGTCTTCATGAGGTGAGAGTAGCTGTGTTAATTGCGCAAATGCCTAAGTTGCTGGTACTGAAAATACTTGGGACTATTTGAATGATACTGTGGCCACACCAACACCCAGAGATTCTGATCGTTGGCCCAGACTTTCTTTGTAAGACTCACACTAGTACTGAGCAATCAGGTTTGAAACACAGAGGGAACGAACGATACCATCTCCAGACCCTTCAGTCTAAACTTCCATGATGATTGACTTTGACGTTTAAGAAGACAGAACATAAACAAAGGATGGTGAAGGCAGAGGCAGGAAATTGGGTGTAGAAGACAGAAAAGATAAAGGCAAACCAAAGCCAGTTAGGAGAAGGGATCAAAGAGAATGGAAGAAGGCAGAGAGAGTCGGAATTTTGACCAGTTAGTAACTGAGAGAGAGGCTGCTTTGGAGGGCAGTCCTGCTATCCTGAGGACTTTTTTTTTTTTTTTTTTTTTTGGTTATCATTAAACTTACTTAAATGAGATGACAGGGAGGGTAATCAGAGTTCTTATCGATTTCTGTTTAATATTAATTACTATTAATTCCTGGAATGAATTGAAGTCTGAACAAACCTTTAAGAATGCTAAAATATAACAGCCTTGCAAAGTCTTCTCAACTATATTCACTACTATCAAAATTATTAGACATTACTTGCCATTTTTAAAGACATTGCCTTATGGGTTTCAGTGGATCCCATAAAGAAGTTGATCTAATGGTTAGGTAAAGACTTTAAATTGGGAAGACTGGATATGACTGTGGGCTTTGACAAGCACCATCTTTCTTGTAGAGGTACAGATTTAAACAATGGAACCAAGAATCGTGATAAGGAATGAACAAATGAATTTTAAAAACTTTATTTCTTGTATTATTTTGAGATTATAATATAATGACATCATTTCCCCTTTCTCTTCCTCCCTCTAAATGCTCCCATATACCCCTCCTTGCTCAAATTAGTATCCTTATTTTCATTAATCTTTGTTATACATACACATGCACTATCTATAACTATGTATCTATATCTACGTCTACATCTATATCTATATATCCTTAAACACATTAGCACCAAAGTTACGTTTTTGAGTGTTTTGGATCTTGGCAGCCAGTAGGAAGTGCAAGAAGGCACAGTATTAAGTATATTATAGGATATTTAAGAAGCAGCAATTGTTATTTTCACAATATTTTTTTCCTTGAGTACTGTTGGGTAACTATGAACTGAAAGAAAAAACTGCTTCAAAAAGCCAAATTATCAATTCTCCAGAAAAAAACATTTTGCTTCCTTTGGGAATATTACTCTGAGGGAGTGATCCTGAGGGAGACCCTGTCTTCATAATCAGGTCACTGAGAGTGGGAACCAGAATGACTGTTTATTCTCCTGTTACCACAGGTCAGGACAGGAGCTGCCTCCATCCAGGAAGCTGGAGGGGCTGTTTGATAAGTTAACATTTGTACATCAAGGATTTTATTGCAAAGAGAATTTTAAGATAAACTCAAGATTCTGAACTTAAGCCTGGGAAAGGAAGTCTGGAGCTCCAAGCTGTTGTCTTCTATTCACCAGATCTTTGTCTCCCCCAGAACACTTCCGAGGAGAGAAGGTAGGCAGAACATTCCTGCTGCAAGTAAAGGAAGGAAGGTATGTGACTGTCTGACCCTGACCAAACATGAAGCACAGGTCATAAGTGCAGACTATGGCTGGGTCTGCCAGAGGTCCCCTTCTGCCTGCAGTCTAGAGCATTTGTGACTTTGGGTATTTCATATTCACACTTCTCCAATCTGTAAAGTGATGATAGTAGTATGGTCACATGTTCTTAGAGCTTCTCACAGTAACCCCTAAATAAGTGTTAGAGGATAATGTTGTTATTTACCCTTCATGCAGCTGAGCTTAGAGATTGTGAGAAACCCAACATCATACTTTTATGGTGCAGATTGAGACACTGTCATAGCTCTGGTGGCATCTGCTTGTCAAGACTCATTCAAGGGAAGAGGCTCATGTTTTAGCAACTTGCAGGAAATGGACTGACTTCAGAGTTTAAAAGATACCCACTGTGTTCAGTATTCCTCTTTTGGACACTACCTACTCTTATCCTGGAGGCAAAGTATAGCCTTTGGCTGTCATTGGAAAGTAGAGTCACTTGGCAGTTCGCTGTTAGCTGTGGAAAGTGCTAAAAACCTTCTACCATAGGAACGGACTTTAGGAGCTCATCCCACATGGAGGGATACTCCCTGAGACTACACACAAGGGGGTGGGCCTAGGCCTTATCCCAAAGAATATGACAGACTTTGAAGACCCCTTATGGAAGGCCTCAGCCTCCCTGGGGAGCAGACAGGGTATGGGGTAGGTAGGGTGTTAGTTGGGGGGGGCAGGAGAGGAGGGAAGGGAGAGGGACCTGGGATTGACATGTAAAATAATTTTTTTCTAATAAAAAAGGAGGAAAAAATAGTTAACATTGGCTGTCAACCTGATTGGATTAAAAAAAAAATTAAGGAATCCAGTGGTGTTGGTGCACATCTTTAATCTCTACACTTAGGACACAGAGGTAGACAGATCTCTATGAGTTCAAGGACAGCCAAGGCTCCACAGAAAAATCCTGTCCTGAAAAACCTGAATGAATAATAATAATAATAATAATAATAATAATAATAATAATAAAACCTTCATTCCTTCACCCTCCCCATCCCTTTTCAAAGACAGGATAGATTTGTGAGGATGGTGATGATGTTTCTTTATTTCCCCTGGTTCTCTTTTCTGTCACACAGGCCTCTCTTCTGAGAAGAATGACTGCCAAGAATTCCTCTGTGACAGAGTTCATCCTGGCAGGCCTGACAGACCATCCAGGACTCCGCCTGCCCCTCTTCTTCCTGTTCCTGGGTTTCTACATGGCCACCGTGGTGGGGAACCTGGGCTTGATCTCCCTGATAGGGCTGAACTCTCACTTGTACACCCCCATGTATTTCTTTCTCTTCAATCTTTCTGCAATAGATTTCTGTTACTCCTCCACCATCATCCCCAAAATGTTGATGAGTTTTATCTCAAAGAAGAATGTCATCTCTCACTCGGGATGTATGACCCAGCTCTTTTTCTTCTGTTTCTTTGTAGTCTCTGAGTCCTTCATTCTGTCAGCCATGGCATATGACCGTTACGTTGCCATCTGTCACCCCCTGATGTACACAGTCACCATGTCTCCCCAGGTGTGTTTCCTTCTTTTACTGGGTGTGTATGTGATGGGTTTCTCTGGAGGCATGGCCCATACAGGAAACATAATGAATCTGACCTTCTGTGCTGACAACCTTGTCAATCACTTCATGTGTGACATCCTTCCCCTTCTGGAGCTGTCCTGCAACAGCTCCTTCACAAATGAGCTGGTGGTCTTCATTGTGGTGGCCTTTGATATTGGTGTTCCCATTGCTACCATCTTCATGTCTTATGCACTCATCCTCTCTAGCATTCTTCACATGCATTCCACAGAGGGCAGATCCAAGGCCTTCAGCACCTGCAGCTCCCACATGATTGTGGTTTGTCTTTTCTTTGGTTCTGGGGCTTTCATGTACCTCAAGCCACCTTCCATTTTGCCCCTTGATCAAGGAAAAGTGTCTTCCTTGTTCTATACCATTGTGGTGCCCATGTTGAACCCTCTGATCTATAGCTTGAGAAATAAAGATGTCAAAGTTGCTCTGAGAAAAACCCTTTTCAGGAGAGTATTTTCTTAACAGTGCATCAGTGTCTTGAGCTGCCATGGTGTGATTGGTCAATGAGCAGTATTCCTATGGAAAAGCAGAGTTTGCTTAAGAAGATACAAGGTTGCTGTGAGAGGATCAAGGTCTAGTTGTTTTCTTCTTGTAGGATAAGAGAACTTTATGGCCCTATGGACTGAATGTAGGTCTTTATGGATGCTGGGCAATTTTGTCACCACTATGCTTCATTAGGGCCAGAAACAGCATTTCAAATTTTATATTTGAACAAGATTTTAACACAGCTCTGCCCTTCCTGACCCTTGTTCTGCCTTTATTCTTCCAATTTTCCTTTTTTTAAATGAGAAAATATACTTTTTCTTGAAAATGCACAAATATATAATTAGCTATTATTTTCTTTTTTATTCATAAACTTTGTTTTCATGCAACTTACAAATGTTGAGGAAAATAGGAACATTCCACAGTGCTAGCATAGCTAGGGTTCACAGCCTGTGTCCCAACAAGGCAGACTTTATAATTTATACAATTTTTAATTTTATGCATTTTTATAGTCACAGATTGTTTAGTCTTGAATAGGCCTTATAAATTATTCATTCTAGTCTCATGTAACAGATATTGGAGACTTAGGAATACATTGTTATTCAAAGATAACAAACTCTTACCAAATGTAAACTCATATCCAGAAAACTGAATTCATGTCTTTTTATGGTTTGTCTTTATGCTGTGTTTGCTTGTCACAGTACTCCTTCTTCATGATTTCCTTTTGTTAATAATTTTCAAATTATTTTATTTATTTAAATTAAAATATAACATTATCTTTTCCCATTCTCTTTCTTCCCTCCACCCTCTCCCATGTGCCCACTTACTCTTTCAAATTCATGACCTGCTTTTCTTTAGTTGTTATATATTACTAAGTACAAAAATGCAAGTTGATTAGTCTGTATAGTATGATCTGTAGTATATGGTAAAAGATGTCAGTGACAACCCCTTACTAAGATTTCCTTACTTTCCTTAAAAACATGATAATACATTGAAATTTGATTCAAGTTTGTAATGTAACTTCTTCATAAGCAATTTTTTTGGGGCAGTGATAGAGATGACTCAGTGGTTAAGAGCACTTGGTGCTCTGCTAGAGGACATGCACAGAGTTCTGAGCATCCAGGTTGGGTGGCTCCCCTGCCTGTAGCTCTAGCTCTGTAGGATCTTACACCTTCCTTTGGCTTGCAAATGCATCTACCTCTCTCTCTCTCTCTCTCTCTCTCTCTCTCTCTCTCTCTCTCTCTCTCTCTCCCACACACACACACACACACACACACACACACAGATTAAAAACATCTTTAAAAATCAAGCAAATTTTCAATATTATGTTTTAGATAGAAGAATAAGTTCTTTGTTTTTAGCCAAGTGAGAATGGAAACATGACTGTATTATGTGTTTGCCATTGACTTAAGATTGGGAAGTCATGTGTGGAACACAGCAACTTCAATCTCATTTGTTAGGTCTCCTAGGGTTTTGATTGCTATAAAGATGCAGAAAATAAAGTTGTATAGATTTAAGCTTTTTGGGTGTGAGCTTGAGTATTTGAGCTTTGATGGAGAAATCTGTGGCTCAGGATAAACAAATGATTGGGAGTTGTAAGAGAACAATGAATCATTTGTGGGGATGCAGTTATTTATCAAGACAACATAAATAAAGCTGCTTACTAGAAGTATTTGCATGGGATTTTTAAGGACATCGTAACCCAATTAGTGTCTTACCTTTTCATTTAAGCATTTTTATTCAATATTTTCAGTGCTATTGTAGGAAGACTTATGTGAGAATCCAAAGTACTAGATACCTGGAAATATGAATTAAGAAAATGAATGTTGATGCAAAAATACTCAATAAAACATTCACAAACCAAATCTAAGAACACATCAAAGAGACCATCCACCATGATCAAGTGGGTTTCATCCCAGAGATGCAGATGGTTCAAAATATGAAAATCTGTCAACATAATCCACCATATAAGCAAACTGAAAGTTAAAAAAAATGGTCATCTCATTAGATGCTGAAAAAGCCTTTGACAAAATATATTACCCCTTCATGATAAAAGTCTTGTAGAGATCAGGGATACAAGGAACATACCTAAATATAATAAAAGCAACGTGCAGTAACTTAACAGCCAACATCAAATTAAATGGAGAGAAACTCAAATTTATTCCACTAAAAGTAAGAATAAGACAAGGGTGTCCACTCTCTCCATATCTATTCAATATAGTATTTTAAATTCTAGCTAGAGCAATAAGACAAAAAAAAGGAGATCAAGGGGATACAAATTGAAAAAGAAATCAACACTTAGGGCAGGTGGGAGAGCTGGCCCTGTGGTCATAAGAGTGCGAGAGAGCTGTCCCTGACCCCACCAGCTGCCCAAGCCCTGCACCTCACCAGGGCAGTACAATAGAGCCAACCCTGTTAGCACCAGTGTGGGTGAGCCAGCTCCAAAGTTGTGATCATGATAGAAAACTCCCCTTTGCTCATCTGTATTGTGGTGTCAGGTGGGGGAATGATGCTCTCCCTGTTGCTCATCAACATCTGAGGCAGGTGGGAGAGCTGCTCCTGAGGTCATAGAGTGGGAGAGCCATCCCTGACTCCCACCAGCTGTAACTTTCTGGAGAGCTGGCCCTATACCTCACCAGGGCAGCACAATAGAACCCACCTTGTTAGAGGAGGTGTGGTTGAGCCATCCCTGAAGTAGTAAGCCTGGGGAGCTCTCATCTGTCTTGTGGTGGCATGGGTGAGGAAAAGATGCCCTCTTCCCTGCCCATCAGTGCCTGGGTTAGGTGGGAGAGGTGGCCTTGTGCGCATAAGAGTGGGAGAGTCAACCCTGTTAGCACAGAGAGCCAAACTGAGGTTGTAAACATGGGAGAGCTGTCCCCATTCACATCTGGTGGACCAACCCTACAACTGCCCAGGTCTAGATCCAAAGTTATGACTTGGCCTGATCCAACATCCATCCCATCTATGATCTCCTGTTGCATGTGAAGGGACCTGACCTGCAGACCCAAAGATGCAGGATTTCCACAACACAGGGCAACAACAGGATACCCAGGAAGAGTGCTAGTGAGGGCCCAGAATCAATAGTGTATAGAATCCAGAGGCCTCAAACCAGACCAATGGCTCTTTGCAATGAATACTTGCAAGTAAAGGTATATGGACAAAGGAGTTGACGTTGTGACTTACGGTGTCATATGGAAGCTTCCATGACAACATTTAAAATTTTTTCCCTGTTCAATTTTTCCTTTTTTTCCTATTAAATTTTGTTTTTTTTGGGGGGGCAGGCGGGAGTGCAGAGGCAAAGGGTGGATTCAAAGGGAAGAAGAAATGAATGCGATCAAGATACATGATGTAAAAGATACATAGAATAAATAAATAAGTAAATAAATAAATAAAAAGAGGTCAAAGTACTGTGATTTGCAGATGACATGATAGTATACATAAATGACCCAAAAATTCTACCAGGGAACTCTTACAGCTGATAAGCACTTTTAGCAAAGCTGCTGAATACAAGATTAACTAAAAAAATAGTATTCATCTTATATACACATGATAAAAGGGCTAAGAAAGAAATCAGGGAAACACCACCATTCACAATACCTACAACAATATAAAATATCTTGGAGTAAATCTAACCAAAGACCGTATGACAAGAATGTCAAGTCTTTGAAGAAAGAAATTGGAGAAGATATCAGAAGATGGAAACATCTCCCATGCACATGGATTAGTAGGATTAACAAAGTAAAAATGGCCATCTTAACACAAGTGATAAATGCAATTTCCATAAAAATTCCAACACAATTCTTTACACACCTTGAAAGAATAACACTCAACTCCATATGGAAAAACAAAAATCCCAGGATAGCTAAAACATCCTGTACAATAAATGAACTGTCTGAGGTATCACCATCCCTGATCTCAAGTTCTACTATAGGGCTATAGTAATAAAAACTACATGGTATTGGCATAAAAACAGAAAGGTGAATCAATGGAATTGATTCAAAGACTGAGACATACATCCATATACTTGATTTTTGACAAAGAAGCCAAAACTACACAATGAAGAAAATAAAGCATTTTCAACAAATGGTGCTGGCATAACTGGATGTTGGCATGTAGAAGACTGCAAATAGATCAACATCTCTCACTCTGCACAAAACTTAAGTCCAAGTGGATAAAAGACCTCAATATGAACCCAGTTACACTGAACCTGATATAAGAGAAAGTGGTAAACAGCCTTGAATGTACTGGCACAGGAGACTTCCTGAATATAACACCTGTAGCATAGATACTTAAGATCAATAGTTAGTAAATGGGACCTCATGAAACTGAGAAACTTCTGTAAGGTAAAGGAGACCATTATTAAGGCAAAAAGGCAACCTACAGTGTGGAAAAGATCACCAACCCCATATCCAACAGATGGCTGATCTCTAAAATATGTAAAGAACTCAATAACAAAACAAAAGAAAGCAAAACCTAGACATCAAAAAACCAAACAATCCAATTTAAAAATGGGGTACTGACCTAAACAGAGAATTCTCAACAGAAGAATCTCAAATGGCAGAGAAACACTTAAAGAAATGTTTATCATCCTTAGCCACCAGGGAAATACAAATCAAAATGACTAAGACTCTATATTACACCTGTTAGAAAGGCTAAGACCAAAACCACAAATGACAGCTTAAACTGGAGGGGATGTGGAGCAAGTGGAACACTCCTCCATGGCTAGCGGGAATGCAAACTTGTATGGCCACTTGGAAATCAATGTGGTGTTTCTCAGAAAGTTGGAAATCAATTGACTTCAAGACCCAGTGATGGTATTCTTAGGCATACACCCAAAGGACTCTCTACCATATCACAAAGACACTTGTTCAACTATGTTTATAGCCTCTTTATTTGTAATAGCCAGAAACTGAAACAACTTAGATGCCTCAATCAAATAATGGATAAAGAAAATGTGGTACATTTACACAATGGAGAATCACTCAGCTAAAAACAATGATATCAGGAAGTTTGTAGGCAAATGGATGGAACTAGAAAAGATCACCTTGAGTGAGGTACCAAGACCAGAAAGACAAACATGGTATGTACTCACTAATAAGAGGATACTAACTGTAAAGTAAAGGATAACCATGTTACAATCCACAGTCCCAGAGAAGCTAGACAACAAAGAGTGCCCAAGATGGGATGCATGCATTTCCCTGGGAAGGGGAAAGAGAATATCTCCTGGTTATACTGGGGGCAGGTGGGCATGGGAATTTGAGGGATTGGGTTGCAGAGTAGGAAGAGGGGGACAGGGCTGAGAGAGATGACTGGAAAGCAGGGCTTCATGGAGTCAGGTAGAAGTCTGTTGCAAGAGAAACTTCCATAAGTCTATAAGGATGGCCACAGCTAAGACTCCTGGCAACAGTGGATATATAGCCTGAACTGGCCATTCCCTGTGGTAGTATTGTTGACTACTCCAGCTGTCATTGGAGAGCCTTCATCCAGTGACTGATGGCGGCAGATTCAGAGACCCACGGGCAAACATTGGGCTGTGCTCCAGGAGTCCTGCTGAGTAGAGGGAGGAGAGATGTAGGAAATGGTGTGCGTGTGTGTGGGGGTAGTATTAGGAGCATCACAGGAAAACCCACAGAAACCACTAGTTTCGATAATTGGAACTCACAGAGTCTGAACCAATAACCACGGAGCCTGCATTGGACTGACCTAGACCTTTTACATATATGTGACAGTTGTGTAGCTTGGTCTTTATGTGGAACTCCTGGCAATGGGAGCAGGGGCTGTCCCTGGTGCTTTGACTGGCTCTTGGAAACCTATTCCTCATGCTGGATTGCCTTGCTCAACCTCAGTACAGAGGAGGTGTTTGATCTTATGGGAGCTTCCTGAGCAGTTAAGAAGGAGGAGTGAGTGAATTGGGGGATGGGTGGGTGGAGGCAAGAGGTGGGAGTTGAAGGAGAGGAGGTAGGGGATGCTGTGGTCTAGAGTAAATTAAATAAATTAAAAACCAACAAAGGAGCAGACTCTGGGTATTTACTCGCTGAGCATAAATAATTTCTTCTCTTTTGTTTTAACTTTGGCATAATGGCTGCACCTTAATCTCCTGTTATTTCAATCATCAATTACAACTCCACAGTCACCGGCCTGCTTCTCTAGGAGTGGTCACAGTCTGGTGGGAATTCTGATCCCAGAGGCACTGTTCCTGTCCCTGCTGCTTAACCACATCTCTATTGTTCTGTTTATGAATAAGACTTTGCTGGCATCCATGGAAGACCTGTGCTTCCACTTTGCCAAACCACAGATAGTTGGGCCACTCCAAACTCCACCCTACTACTTCCTGTGTCTCTTTATCTCTCCTGGAAGCCCTCTGAGACTCTATGATTACTTTCTCTCAACTAGTTGCTGTTAAAATTCTTGAAGAAAAAGAGGAGGTGCAAGATGAGACATATTAGACATATTAACTAGTTTATTATAAGGCCCGGTAGAGTAGGGAGACTAAGAGAGAAGAGAAACAGAGTTAATGGCTGACCCCCATGGCTGGTCACCATAGAGAGGCAGAGAGAGCGCGTAGGTGGAAGAAGAGCAGAGCAGAGCAGAGCAGAGAGAGTAGAGAGAGAAGAAGAAGAAGAAGCAGAGAGAGAAGTGTAGAGAGTGCAGAGCGAGTGAAGCAGGGAAGTTGGAACTTTTAAAGGGAAGACTGCGCATGCACACTGAGGTTCCACGCATGCCCAGAGTCCTCACGAAGGCTGTAAATTCGTGGTGGGTGATGTGGTGATGGCACGTCCTTGTGCCCTGACTGTTGTCAGGGGGCGGGGTCTGTCTCTCAAAGAGGTAGCATGGATCAGCATTAAAGCCTGAACTTTTCAGTTGCTAACACAGCCTCCTGAACCAAGGTTAATTTTATTTAATTAACACAAATGCATACTCATAGTATGATTGATTATCTCCCAACTCATAAAAGGATGGGAAAGTCAGAGGCATAGGACCCAGTTTCCCTTCTGTGTTTTGTGTTTGTAGAGTCTAGCCAATGAGTTTGAACATGGCAAGTAAGGATTGAGAAAAGAAAGAGACAAGAGACAGAAGATAGAGTCAGGACAGAACTCAGTGATACTGCAGGTGCCCCAAGTTTATTACTCATAGCCCTTATATACCCTGAGCAAAAGGAGAGGGCAAAAGACTTCCTTACTATGATACAAGGAGCAAACAAATGTAATTATCTCCCCAATACCCAAAACACCTGGTAACCACACCCTAACTCAAACATCCTGTAATTTGATTTTGAGGGTCAAAACATTCAGTAGCCATACCTTAAGTCAAACATCCTGTCTTTTAACCTTGAGAATCAAGAATAAGTTTGAACTCTCTGACCTTAAGTCAAGATGGAGCATGTTTACACTGGTAATATATTGATTCTGTTGATTTATGTAAGGTCCTTTTAATACAACTTCTCTTTTAGTTTTAATTCCATGTCTATATTTTTAGCTGGATTATGGTATTGTGCATGATTGTCACTTGACTTATGTATGTACTATATGTATTACAAATCTTTCATAAGCTTTTATTGCTTAAACAATCAAAGTTATTTTTGAAGGAAATTTAAAATTTATTATTATTAATTAATTTATTTATTTTTGTTTTGTTTTTTGAGATAGGGTTTCTCTGTATTGCTTAGGAGGTTGTCCTGGAACTCACTCTGTAGGCCAGACTGGCCTGGAACTCACAGAGACCCACCTGCCTCTACCTCCCGAGTGCTGGGATTAAAGGCGTGAGTCACCATCACCTGGCTAATTTAAAGTATTTTATACATGGCGCTGCATTTGTCGTTTCTGCTTGATTGAGCTTCTTCCTGCAGACTGACACGTTCATCTGGAAGGATTTTCTTCTCCCCATCTCACTTCTCCCAGTGCTTAGTGATAAGTTATTTCACCTATCATTTGTTTGACAATTTCTTTGTTTCATTTCTGGAGTTATTTTTTACCAGCTGTATAGTACTAGACTGACAATTGTTTTCTTTCCGAGTTTTAAAGATGTCATTTAATTGTCTTCTCATTTCCATTTCTTTTATTATAAAATGAGTTGATCTCTTTTCAGCTCTTTAGAAATCACTCAGCCTCTTGTCTTTGGCTGCTTCAAAATTCATTTCTTTTTAATCTAATTTTCAGCTGTTTGACTATGTTACACATAATATACATAATACATTTTTTGAGTTATCTTTTATTGTATGTATGTGTGTGTGTGGGTTTCCTTAACTTGTTTTGTTTTCTGGCTCATCAAATTTGTGGGTTGGAAACTTTTTCATTTAGTACTTAAAATTATTTCTCAACCTAATTTTTAATTCATGTTTTGGAACTGTAAATACACATGTACAAGATTTACTTATCATTTTTCTAGAGGTTTGGGTTACTGTGGTCTTTTTAAAATTAGTTTTCCCATGGGAAATTAGTATAGATGATTTCTATTGATGCTGTCTTTCATTTCACTGATACCCTGTGTGACTTTACCCAGTCTGAGAGTAACTCAATTCACTGCATTCCTAACTTCCTATAAAAAGTTTCAGTTTTGAAGTTTTCATTTGGTATTTGGTCAATTCTTATTATACTCGGTTGGAACTTACTATTTGTTATCTCATTTTTCCTTTTAATGTAAATTAAAATGGAATTCAAGTGGTTATTTCAATGTCTTTACTTGGGTGGGGGTGGCGCATACCTTTAATCTAGGCACTTGAGGCAGAGGCAGGCAGATTTCTGTGAGTGTGAGGCCAGCCTGGTCTACAGAATGAATTCCACGACAAGCTCCAAAGCTACACAGAGAAAGGCTGTCTTGGCAACCAAAAGAAGAAAAAGAAGAAGAAGAAGAAGAAGAAGAAGAAGAAGAAGAAGAAGAAGAAGAAGAAGAAGAAGAAGAAGAAAAAGAAGAACCTTAAAAGTTTTTACCTTTAATTCCAGGTCACAGTGCTCTGCATTTATTAAATATATTTTTTCTTTTGGATCCTGGATCACTTCTTATTACTTTATTATATTTATAGTAAGCTTTAATTTTCTGACATTGAACATTTGGATATGTTGCAGGATCCAGGATCATTCCCTGTCCCACTACTATTATAACTGCTAACTATCAGAAAGAAATGTTTCTAAAAAGGCAAACAGGGAATTCTACAGAAGAAACAAACACTTCTGCTTCCTTAGGGAGTGAAACTCTGAGGAAATGGTCCTGAGGGAGCCTTTGTCTTTATAACCAGGCCATAATGTAACTCTTACTTTGTTATTCACAGGGTACTAGCTGCCTTCTTCCTGGAAGCTGCAGGGCCATTGGATAAACAACAGTTGTAAGGCAAGGCTTTTAGGACAGAGAGGATTGCAAGATAAACCTGAGATTCTGAGCTTTGGCCCAGCAAAAAAGAAGGTGTGGAGCTCTGAACTGCTGTCTTCTATTCACCAGGTCTTTATCTCTCCCAGAACACTTCTGAGGAGAGAGAGTAGGCAGAACATCCCTGCTGCAAGTAAAGGAAGGTGCATGCCTGTGTGATCCTGACCAGCTGTGAAACACAGGTTAGGACTGGGCTGGTGTGGGACTGACTGCAAGAGCTCCCTTCTGTCTCATGTCAGGAGGGTTTGTAACTTTGAGTACTCTGTGGGTCATCTGTGAAGTGAAGATTGCTCTGTGGTGACCGATTCTTAGAATTTTTCACAGTAACTCCTCCATGAATGTGAGCCTAGAACATTGTTACTAAAGGTATGTGCACTTGAGTTAAGAGACTGTGGGAGACAGTACTTCAATTTGTTAGTGCATAGCACTGGACCAGAGCCAGGATGTCTACTACCTGTTAGGATTCACTGCAGAGCAGAGGTCCAGGTTTCAGTGACTGGTATAGAGGCTGGAGATGGGAAGACATGGATAAAGCACTGACTTTTTAGTCTAAAGGATGTTCCCCAACCCCTGCTCTCATCCTGTAGGATAAGTGTACCCCTTTACTGTGTTCTGGAAGCTAGAGTCACTTGGTAGTTCATGATTACCTTAAGTACTTCAAGCCTTCCTACCAGAGTTCACTTCTCTTTTGGATTCATTTCCATGAAGAGGTCTTGGATTTATGAGGATGGTGATGATGTTTCTTTTTCTCCACTTGTCCTCTTCTCTGTCACACAGGCCTCCCTTCTGAGAAGAATGACTGCCAAGAATTCCTCTGTGACAGAGTTCATCCTGGCAGGCCTGACAGACCATCCAGGACTCCGCCTGCCCCTCTTCTTCCTGTTCCTGGGTTTCTACATGGCCACCGTGGTGGGGAACCTGGGCTTGATCTCCCTGATAGGGCTGAACTCTCACTTGCACACCCCCATGTACTTCTTTCTCTTCAATCTTTCTGCAATAGATTCCTGCTATTCCTCTACCATCATCCCAAAAATGCTGATGAGTTTTATCTCAAAGAAGAATGTCATCTCTCACTCGGGATGTATGACCCAGCTCTTTTTCTTCTGTTTCTTTGTTTTCTCTGAGTCCTTCATTCTGTCAGCCATGGCATATGACCGTTACATTGCCATCTGTCACCCCCTGATGTACACAGTCACCATGTCTCCCCAGGTGTGTTTCCTTCTTTTACTGGGTGTGTATGTGATGGGTTTCTCTGGAGGCATGGCCCATACAGGAAACATAATGAATCTGACCTTCTGTGCTGACAACCTTGTCAATCACTTCATGTGTGACATCCTTCCTCTTCTGGAGCTGTCCTGCAACAGCTCCTTCACAAATGAGCTGGTGGTCTTCATTGTGGTGGCCTTTGGTATTGGTGTTCCCATTGCTACCATCTTCATGTCTTATGCACTCATCCTCTCTAGCATTCTTCACATGCATTCCACAGAGGGCAGATCCAAGGCCTTCAGCACCTGCAGCTCCCACATGATTGTGGTCTGTCTTTTCTTTGGTTCTGGGGCTTTCATGTACCTCAAGCCACCTTCCATTTTGCCCCTTGATCAAGGAAAAGTGTCTTCCTTGTTCTATACCATTGTGGTGCCCATGTTGAACCCTCTGATCTATAGCCTGAGAAATAAGGATGTCAAAGTTGCTCTGAGAAAAACCCTTTTCAGGAGAGTATTTTCTTAACAGAGCATTAGTGTCATGAGCTGCAGTGGTGTGATTGGTCAATGAGCAGTATTCCTATGGAAGAGCAGAGTTTGCATAAGAAGATAAAATTTGCCAAACGAGAGGCTCAAGGTCTAGTAGTTTTCTTCTTGTAGGACAAGAGAAGTTCATGGCACCAGGGAGTGAATCTAGGTCTCTATAGATGCTGGGCAATTTTGTCACCACTGTGCTACATTAGAGCCAGAAACAGCATTCTAAATTTTATATTTGAGCAAGATTTAACACAGCTCTGCCCTTCCTGACCCTCGTTCTGCCGTTAGTTTTCCAATATTTCTTTTTTTATTATCAATTTTTTATTTGAATTAGAAACAAGATTGATTAACACGACAATCCCAGTTCCCTTCTCACTCCCTCCCCTACCATCCCCCAACTAAAACCCTACCTATCACATACCCTTTCTTCTATTCTTCCCCTGACTCAACCTTTCTGCTCCCTCATGACCTCTGCATCCTTCCTCTTCTTCTCTTCTCATTCTCATAGCTCCCTCCCTCCTCTTCCCATGCTCTCAATTTGCTCAGGGGATCATGACCCTTTCCTCTTCTTCAGGGGACAATATTTGTCTCTTTTAGGGTCCTCCTTGTTTACTAGTTTCTCTGGCAGTGTGGATTGTAGGCTGGTAATCCTTTACTTTATGTCTAAAATCCACATATGAGTGAGTATGTATCATGTTTGTCTTTTTGTGATTGGGTTATCTCGCTCAGAATGATTTTATCTAGTTCCATCCATTTTCCTGCAAATTTCAAGATTCCATTGTTTTTTTCTGCTGAGTAGTACTCTATTGTGTAAATGTACCATATTTTCTCTATCCATTCTTCAGTTGAGGGGCATCTAGGCTGCTTCCAGGTTCTGGCTATTACAAATAGTGCTGCTATGAACATCGTTGAACAGATGTCCTTGTTGTATGAATGTGCTTCTTTTGGGTATATGCCTAGGAGTGGAATTGCTGGATCTTGTGGTAGATTGATTCCCATTTTTTTGAGGAGTCGCCATACTGGTCTCCAAAGTGGCTGTACAAGTTGGCACTCCCACCAGCAGTGGAGAAGTGTTCCCCTTTCTCCACATCCTCTCCAGCATAAACTGTCATTAATGTTTTTGGATTTAGACATTCTAACAGGAGTAAGATGGTATCTCAGAGTTGTTTTGATTTGCATTTCCCTGATGGCTAAGGATGTTGAACACTTTCTTATATGTCTTTCAGCCATTTTATATTCCTCTATTGAGAATTGTCTATTTAGTTCTGTACCCCATTTTTTAATTGGATTGTTTGGTGTTTTGGAGGCTAGCTTCTTGATGAGATCATCCCGCTGTCAGATGTGGGGTTGGTGAATATTTTTTCCCAGTCTGTGGGCTGTCATTTTGTCTTGCTGACTGTGTCCTATGCCTTACAGAAGCTTCTCAGTTTCAGGAGGTCCCATTTATCAATTGTTGATCTCAGTGTTTGTGCTACTGGTGTTATGTACAGGAATTGGTCTCCTGTACCAATTAATTCAAAGGTATTTACCACTTTACCTTCTAATCGTTTCAGTGTGGCTGGGTTTATGTTGAGGTCTTTGATCCATTTTGACTTAAGTTATGTGCACGGCAAAAGGCTTGGGTCCATCTGTAGTCTTCTACATGTCTGCATCTAGTTATGCCAGCACCATTTATTGAAGATGTTCTTTTTGTTCCATTGAATAAATTTGGAATGCTTGTCCAAAATCAGGTGTTTGTAGGTGTGTGGGTTAATATCAGGGTTTTCAACTCTATTCCATGGTTCTATCAGTCTATTTTTGTTCAAATACCAAGCTGTTTTTAGGACTATAGCTCTGTAATACAGCTTAAAGTCAGGGATGGTGATGTCTCTAGAAGTTCCTCTATTGTACAGCGTTGTTTTGGCTATCCTGGGTCCTTTGTTTCTTCATATGAAGTTGAGAATTGTTCTTTCAAGGTCTTTGAAGAATTCTGTTGGGATTTTGATGGGGATTGCATTGAATCTGTAGATTGCTTTTGGCAAGATTGCCATTTTTACTATGTTGATCCTGCCTATCCAAGAGCATGGGAGATCTTTCCATTTTCTGGTATCTTCTTTAATTTCTTTTTTTAGACACTTAAAATTCTTATGGGATAGGTCTTTCACTTTTTTGATTAGTGTTTCCCCAAGGTATTTTATGTTGTTTATGGCAATTATAAAGGGTGATGTTTCTCTGATTTCTTTCTCCACCAATGTCTCATCAGTACATAGTAAGGCTACAGATTTTAAATGAAAATATGTACCTCTCTAATGAAAGTGCACAAACACATATTAGGTGTTATTTTCTCTTTCATTCACAAACTTTTGTTTTTTGTAACTTACAAACATTCAGCAAATAGCTTCTTATTTGTTACCACAGAGTTCCCAGCATGTGTCTCAAAATGCCAGATTCTGACATTCATCTAATTTTTATTTTTATGTAAGTTTTTAATAATCACAGTCCATTTATTCTTATAAGTGCCTTATTAATTATTTAATCTAGTTTCATTTAACATATATTGAAGAATCAATAATATTCTCTTTTTAAAGGATACAAATCTATCTTGTATTAAAAAATGAATTCCAATCCATTAATGATTTAAGATGAGTTAATTTCTTGTTTGTTTGCATATATGAAGTGTTTACTTGTCATATTACTTCTCCTTTAAGATTTTCTTTTCCAAAAATAATTTTAAATTATTCTATCTTTGAAATTATAATATGATTTCCTTTTCCCCCTCCATTTTCCTTCTTTCAGTCCCCATGTACCCTCCTCTCTCAAATTCATGACCTCTTTTTCATTAATTATTGCATAGTCATGAATACATTAATGTAACTTGATTAGTCTTTATAATATAATCTCTAAATATATGGTATATGATATCATGGCCAAACCCTTGGTAAGACTTCATTTCTAAATCATGATAATACATTAAAATTTGATTCTACTTACAACAATGCTATGTAACTTCTTAAGAATCATGTTTTGGGGGGAAGTTCCAGAGATGAGTCAGTGGTTAATAGCCCTTGGTGCTCTTCCAAAGGACCTGCACAGAATTTTGAGCATCCAGGTTAGGTGGCTCCCAACTGCTTGTAGCTCCAGCTCTGGAGGATCCATCGCCTTCCTTTGACTTGCAAGTGCATCTACACACATGTGGAACACACACATGTGACAGGCACACAAAATAGCAAACAAACATCCACTCTGCTCAATCTTTAAAACCAAGAAAATTGAGAACAGCGCCTTGGAGGTCCCATGTATCCCATGTCTTGCTTTCACAGTGTTTGGACAGAACATACCCAGGGACTCCTCCTTTGTTAGCTTCCAGCAGCTTTGCAGTCTCTCCAGTTGTAGCCTCTGGCACCAACTTCTCACTGCCTAAGGCTCCTAGGAGCAGCCAGCACCGGCTCCTGTGGTTACTGAGGATCAGTCATGACCTCCCAGATTCGACTGAATAGTTCCATCAAAGTGGAAGCTTCCATGAACTGCCTTGTCAACTTGCAGCTGTGGTCTTCTATACCTGCATCTTTCTGGCCTACTATTTTGATCAGGATGAGGAGGCTCAGGAGGGTGTAGAGCACTTCTTCCCAGTATTGACCAAGAAGAAGCCAGGGCTCTGAGGTTCTCCTCAAGTTGCAAAATGATGGTGTGGCTGCACAATCTCCAAGGATGTGAAGAAGTCATCTCAAGATAAGTGGGGTAGCACTGTGGAGCCATGGAAGCAACCTTGGCCCTGGAGAAGAACCTGAGCCAGGCCCTCTTCATTCCTGGATTTTCATTCCCTGGCTTCAGACCCCCTCTACCCCACATAGTCCCTCATGTCTGTGACTTCTTGGAAAATCACTTCCTGAATGAGAAAGCAAACCCATCAAAAAGAAGGACAGCAACTTCCATAGGCTGGCAGGGCCACAGCCAAGGGAGACTGGCTTGTGTCAACCATCTTTGGGTAGCATCTCTTTGAGAGGTTCACTTTCACTTAATAGAGAAATCTGTGACTCTGGGAACCAATTAAGTAGTGGGCATTTTAAAGTAGCAGTGAATAATTTAGGGGCATGGAGTTATTTACCAAAGCAACATAAAAAGCTGCTTATTAGAAATATTTACATGGGATTTTAAAGGGTGTGCTAAACCAATTAGTGTCTTAGCATTTCATTTTTAGCATTTTACTCAACATTTTCAGGGTTATAGTAGCAAGACTTAAGTGGGTATCCAAAGTACTAGTTTTAGGGTAAAAGTTCTGAGCATACTCTTGAGTGAAAAAATTACTAAATCCCACCAATCCTTGAGCATGAAAACCCACCAATCCTTGAGCATGAAAATCTTACCTGAAGCCTGTCCTTTGCTTGGTTCTCTGCTGTTTCTCCCCTGATCAGAGGTAACCACCGTTCTTCCTTCCATTAAATCTCTTGTGTGAGGTTTGTTGGGCCCTGTGACTGGGTGGCGGTATTCCTTGGCCTTTGACTACCAGGAAACCTTTTCCCTCAGATCTGTAACACTTTCGTTGGACACACTTCCCTCTCAGAGCTATAACATCTCCTCGGGGAACTTTTCCCTTCAGAAGTGGATGTTTTTTAGGGGAAACCTCTCCCCTCAGAGCTGTAACACTAACACCAGACAGAAATATGAATTAAAAAAATATCAAGGAAGAAGCAGACTTCAGGTAATTACTATATAATCATAAATAATTTATTCTCTTTTATGCTTTCAGATGCTTTCTTTATGTTGAGTGAAATTGTCCAAAGAAAATTAAACTTGGGAAAAATAACTTTTTAAAAACAGAAAATCAGGTAAAATTTCAAACTGGAAATAGACTCTTGGGCAACGTCATAGTTGTCTGCTCTGACCATTTCTTCTGTGGTGGGTCTCTTGGTGATTTACAAATGAATAATTGTAATGGCCTGTTGCCTTCCCCTTTCTCAAGAGATAGCCTATATTTGCTGAAATGTGCAATGTCTGAGAGCTGCCATGCTCTCAATGCGGATTGCTGTGAACAAGGGGTCCTACAAGGTTGACCAGAGCAGACAGCTGAGCACAGAGGCTGGGGAAAGAAGTGCTGGAATATGACCTTGAGCTGGAACAGAGGAGAGAGAGGGGGCTGGGATTCCCAAGAGTTGAAAATTCTGTCTGGTCACATAGTCTCTTGAATTGCTTCCCTGTCTCAGCTTGAGTCCCCTGGGCCTCAAAGAGCAAAGAGACAGCACCTAACTCCTTGTGCCAGGTCATCAAATTTTCTGACTCAGCCTTCTGGTTTTTCTTTGCTCCCCCTGACTGTAGATATCAGGACACCTGTAATTAGACAGTTGAGTGCACTTTCTAGGGTAACTGACATTTGTAGAAGGTTTTCTGCTTATATTTTGGAAACAGTGTGGAAGTGAGGAAATGTGTGACTTTCCGTTCACTTGGTAGGGGTCAGAAAGGAGGAAGCAATGTTTCCCACCATCCTGTGCTTGAGAGAAGAGATGGTAGGAGTCTAATGAAACATGCCTGGGAAGTGTGCTAACGCTATGTGCAACCCCAGGAGAGTCAGAACCCCAATTCCTACATGGTTGACATTGTCTTTGGTAGAGACTGTGTATTTACTGAGTTAGGATCTGCAGCAGCAGATGTAGCTGCTTGTTGATGTTTGTATGGCTTGGGTTTCAGAGAAGAACAAAGAGACCCGAAAAAAGAAGGGAAGGAAACAGCAATAGGGCAGTGCCTGCAATGTGATGGACAGTCAAACTCATCATTTAGGTGAAATAATGAGAATCCTGGACTGGAAGGAAACTGTTCCACAAGAGGACAAGTTACTTAAAGCTGGACTCAACACTTTGTAAAAGCTACCCAGAATAAGTCTGTCTCTGCCTTGATCTGTCTGTCTCCCTCCCCATTTTTCTCTCTCTCTCTGTGTATCTCTCTCTCTCTCCTGTTTGTTTAGTTCATGCAGGGCTTAAACTCCTGATTTTTCTGCATTTTTAAGATTTTTACACATTAGAGAAATGCACCACTGTATCCAGTGTAGAATAAAGCTTGCTTTTTACAGCAGCAAAAGGTTATTGCATATATGTTGAAATTATACTGGTTTTCTCTGTAGAACGTATTCAGGCTTTAATAAAATGGTGCATACTATTTTTAAAGCCATCCGGTATGCTGGTGTCTTAAGCATACATTTTGTCTTCCTGTGGGATTATCCTTAGCCAACCATGACCCAAATTATGAAATCTCCATAACAAAAAGTTCACATCTGTAGAAACTTTCAAGGTGGTAAGATTGTTTGCTGCACAAAATAAATTCATCAGGGGAAGATTCCTGAACTAATAGCAGGGACACCCACAGTTGGGAGACACTGTGCAATTGTAGCCTTGACCTGAGTTATATAGTGGGAGGCAGCAACAACTGTAAACTTGTAGTTATTTGGGAGAGGGAAGAGTGACAAATCTAGACACAGACTCTTGAGGTGCAGTCCCTGTAGCCAGGCATCTGAGAGCACAACCACATTCTCTCTCCTGTCTTGAAGTAATAGTGAGATTTCTGTCCTCTTCTGTTCTCTTTCCATCATTTGAAATGCTTCATTACCAAAAGTTACAGGAAGTTAAATGAGAATGGTTGAGACAATAATTTAAATCATTAAATCACAAATGATAGGTTAAAAACACAGGAGCTAGCTCATGCTGGAAAGGATGTGGAGTAAGGTGAGAGATGAATTTGGAGGTGTTTGGGATGTGGTATAGAAATATAGTGCAGAGGAAACTTCTTGGAATCTATGAAGGTGATTGTCATAAAGACATCCAGTAATGCGGGACATCAAGTCTCAACTGGCCATCTCTTGGAGCTAGGTAAGGCTTTCAGTCTGGGTTGCATTCAGTTGAGTTGTTGGCCAAAGGATTCCCATGGAAAACCCCAAGCAACTCAAGCAGATGCTAAGAAAAAAGGTTGCTTTTCACAAACTGACAGTAGGGTCCCATTGCTGCCAACAACATCCACACAACTCATTGAGCATGGAGAAGTTGAACTGGTGCCATGGTCTAGTATCTTTGGTTCAGGAAAGCACCCTTCAGGATACCACAAAAGAATGTGGACACCAATCCAGCCACAAAACCTTTGACCCACAGTCTGTACTGCCTGCAAAATATGACATGGCAATGGTGGCAAAGAATTTGTGAGAGTAGCCAACCAATGTCTGATTTGATTTAAGGCCTACTACGTGAAAAGGAACACATACCCAACACTGCTTGGGTAACCAAGAACCAGAGACTAGATACCTCAAAGACCTAGGGTAAAACCAAACATGACTGGTCAAGAAACCAACCAAACCAAACCAAAACAACAAAATGACTTCTAATGTTAATCTGCTGTACTCATATGTCAGGGCCTTATCTGGTCATCATCAGAGATGATCAGAGAGAGGCTTCTTCTAGCTGTGGATGGGAATGAATGAAGAGATCATAATGTAGACATTATGCAGAGAGAGAGTCCAAACTGGAGGTCTCCATCAAATCCCTCCTCAGATCTCAGAGAATCCTGTGGAAGAGAAGACAGAAAAGTTTTAAGAGTCAGAGAGGATGGAAGACACAACTAAGCAAGGTGCATATGAGTTTACAGAGATCAAAGCAGCAAGCACATGGCCTACATTGGTCTGTATCATGTCCTCTGGGTAAAAATTATTTTTATGGGAGTCCTGATTGTGAGAATGAGTGGGTCATTGACTCTTTTGCCTGCTCTTGGGAATCTTTTTCTCTTATTGGGTTGCTATGTCTAACTTTGATATGAAAGTTTTTGCTTAATTCTGTTATATTTTATCTTCTTGTTGGTTGTTATCTCTTAGAAGCATGTTCCTTTCTAGTGAGACACAGAAAAGGAGTAAATGGGGTGGTGAATGGTGGGGAGAAACTCAAGGGAGTGGAGGGAGGGGAAACTATAATTATGATAGATTGTATGAGATCGTAATCTATTTTCAACATAAAAAGAAATTAAAAACAAAACAACCTGACTTGCTCACCTCAATAGATCCAGATTTAGAGTGGGTCTTTCCATTTCCAATGATGAACAAAGATAAATCCTTCCAACATGTACCCAGCTGATATTTAGGGTTATTCTTGTGTGTGTAAAGGTGTGTGTGTGTGTGTGTGTGTGTGTGTGTGTGTGTGTGTGTGTGTGTGTGAGTGGAACAGAATTTGGTGTAGCTGGTTTCCCTTAATTTTGTCTTTTATTTCACTGATACTTTGTATGATTTTGCCCAGTCTGATATTATCTGAATTCACTGAGTTCTTAACTTCCTATAAAGAGCTTCAGTTTTGAAATTTTCATTTGATATTTTGTTGCTTCTGTTGGAATATACTATTTGTTATCTCATTTTTGCTTCTTATGTAAATTAAAAATATAAGTCAAGTGGTTATTTTAAAGTCCTTACCTCTAATTCCAGGTCACAGTGCTCTGCATTTATTGAATATATTTTTGCTTTTGGACCCTGGAACACTTCTTATTACTTTATTGTAATTATAGTAAGCTTCAACTTTGTGACATTGAAGGTTTGGATATGTGTCAGGACCCAGGATCATTCCCTGCCTCACTATTATTTTAACTGCTAATTGTCAGAAATGTTTCTAAAAAGGCAAACAGGGAATTCTACAGTAGAAACAAACACTTCTGCTTCCTTAGGGAGTGAAACTCTGAGGAAATGGTCCTGAGGGAGCCTTTGTCTTTATAACTAGGCCAGTATGTCACTCTTACCTTGTTATTCACAGGTCAGGAGCTGCCTTCTTCCTGGAAGCTGTAGGGCCATTGGATAAACAAAAGGTGTAAGGCAAAGTTTTCAGGACAGAGAGGATTGTAAGATAAACCTGAGATTCTGAGCTTTGGCCCAGAAAAGGAGAAGGTGTGGAGCTCTGAGCTGTTGTCTTCTTTTTACCAGGTCTTTATCTCTCCCAGAACACTTCTGAGGAGAGAGAGAGTAGGCAGAACATCCCTGCTGCAAGTAAAGGAAGGTGCATGCCTGTGTGATCCTGACCAGCTGTGAAACACAGGTTAGGACTGGGCTGGTGTGGGACTGCAGGAGCTCCCTTCTGTCTCATGTCAGGAGGGTTTGTGACTTTGAGTACTCTGTGGGTCATCTTGAAGTGAAGATTGCTCTGTGGTGACAGATTCTTAGAACCTTTCACAGTAACTCTTCCATGAATGTGAGCCTAGAACATTGTTACTAAAGTTGTATGTGCACTTGAGTAAGAGATTGTGGGAGACAGTATTTCAATTTGTTAGTGCATAGCACTGGCCCAAGCTAGGCTGTCTTCTATCTGTTAGGATTCACTGCAGAGCAGAGGTCCATGTTTCAGTGACTGGTGTAGAGGCTGGAGATGAGAGGACATAGTTAAACGACTGACTTCTGAGTCTAAAAGTTGTCCCCCTTATCCTGCTGTCATCCTGCAGGATAAGTGTACCCGTTTACTGTGCTCTGGAATCTAGAGTCACTTGGTAGTTCACGATTACCTACCTTAAGTAGTTCCAGCCTTCCTACCAGAGTTTACTTCTCCTCTGGATTCCATTTCCATGAAGAGGTCTTGGATTTATGAGGATGGTGATGATGTTTCTTTTTCTCCACTTGTCCTCTTCTCTGTCACACAGGCCTCCCTTCTGAGAAGAATGACTGCCAAGAATTCCTCTGTGACAGAGTTCATCCTGGCAGGCCTGACAGACCATCCAGGACTCCGCCTGCCCCTCTTCTTCCTGTTCCTGGGTTTCTACATGGCCACCGTGGTGGGGAACCTGGGCTTGATCTCCCTGATAGGACTGAACTCTCACTTGCACACCCCCATGTATTTCTTTCTCTTCAATCTTTCTGCAATAGATTCCTGCTATTCCTCTACCATCTCCCCAAAAATGCTGATGAGTTTTATCTCAAAGAAGAATGTTATCTCCCACTCGGGATGTATGACCCAGCTCTTTTTCTTTTGTTTCTTTGTAATCTCTGAGTCCTTCATTCTGTCAGCCATGGCATATGATCGTTATGTCGCCATCTGTCACCCCCTGATGTATATGGTTACCATGTCTCCCCAGGTGTGTTTTCTCCTTTTGCTTGGTGTGTATTTAATGGGCTTTGTTGGAGCCATGGCCCACACAATATCCATGGTGAGACTGAACTTTTGTGCTGAAAACCTTGTCAACCATTACATGTGTGACATCCTTCCCCTTCTGGAACGCTCTTGTACTAGCACCTATGTGAATGAGCTGGTAGTCTTTATTTTTGTGAGCTTTGATATTGGTGTACCCATTGTCACCATCTTCATTTCTTATACCCTCATTCTCTCTAGCATTCTTCAAATGCATTCTACAGAGGGCAGGTCCAAGGCCTTCAGCACCTGCAGCTCCCACATGATTGTGGTCTGTCTTTTCTTTGGGTCTGGGGCTTTTATGTACCTCAAGCCACCTTCCATTTTGTCCCTTGACCAAGGAAAAGTGTCTTCCTTGTTCTATACCATTGTGGTGCCCATGTTGAACCCTCTGATCTATAGCTTGAGAAATAAGGATGTCAAAGTTGCTCTGAGGAAAACCCTTGTCAGGAGAATATTTTCTTGAGGAGGTGTATGGTGAACTTCAGTAGTAAGAATGCTCAATGAGCAGAATTCATATGGAAAAATGCTGTGGTGCCATGAGGGGTTCAAGGTTTTGTTAAATTTTCTCTCTTTGCATAAGAAGTTTATGACACTAGGCAGTGAGCTTATGTTTTCATGAATACTGGGCAATTGTTCTACCAGTGAGCTATATCATTGTAGAAACAGTTTCAATCCTTTACTTTTGAATAAGAGTTTAACACACCTCTTGATCTTTGTTGTGTCTAAAATCTTCCCAGATTTCTTAACTTTATGCATATTTTATATTTCTATAGACCACTTATTGCTGAAAATGCCTCAGAAGCAATTTAATTTAATCTATGTTATCAACGAACTCAGAAATATGTTACTCAGGGGGTAAAAATTATCTGGTTCCTCAAATGCACCCCAATCTAGTAGGTTGGATTCCCATTTACTTCATGTTTGTTTATGCTGTGTTTTCTTGCAACATTATCATTCTTTCCGGTTTCCTTTTTATAGCTGTCACATTAAAATGATCATATTAATAATAACACAACTGAAAAATTTTCCAATTTTATTATTATTGTTAAAGAAGACCAAGTGAAAAGGGAAAACATATGATTGTTATATGACTCTCATTTAGGTAGTTCTGAGGCTATGCATGGAACTCTGTACCATGAAACTCTGCATTAGGAATTCCAGTGGCTTAGTGTTTATAAAGACAATGAATGTGAAAATATGTAATATTTTAAGACAAATGAGTAAAATTAAGAAATTTTTTAGGGTCCAGATGAATTTAGGTAGTTGATTCTTGATGGATAAATCTGTGATTCATGATAATCCAGCAAGGCTATGGGTGGTTTATGGGAGCAGTGAATAATTTGGGGGATGCATTTATTTATCAAGGCAACATCAAACATCTGCTTATGCAAATCAGACAACCTGTTTGCATTGAATTTTAAGGATGAGTTACCCTTATTAGTGGCTGAATGCTTTTACTTTCAACCTTTTTATTTAGCATTTTTGGTGTAATGGTGGGAAGACTTCTTTTTCCCTGAAAACCCCAAGTGCTAGATGACTAGAAATACAATTAAAAAAAAAAAACAAAGAAGAATACACTTTTGGTTCTTTTACTCTAACCAACAGAAACAATTTCTTCTGTCTCATGCTTTCTCAAACTATTTCCTCATGTTGGGTGACAGGGAAAAATTTGGGGAAAATATCATTTAAGTATCAGAAACCAGGTAAAACAGACTCCTGTACAGGTCTGGCCTGCTTGGGCCAATCCATTTTCCTGTGATGGTTTCACTCAGCATAAAGAGATAGGTGTTTTATAAGCAAATGGCTCTGATGGGCTTGCTCCCCTCCTGCTTGCTCAGTGAGATGGACTTTATTTCTTTTAACAAGCAATTTTTGAGCTGCTGTGTTTTTACTCCAGACTCATCCTGACTGCGGTGACCAAGGAGTTCCTATAGGAGTTTACCAAAGCAAACTGCAAATGTTGGGGAAACAGATGTTGAGAAAGGAGAATGGTTTTGAGGCCACCATTACCTAGAACAGAGGAGTAGGGAGGCTCTGGAAATCTCCTACTCAGCTGTTTATGTAGACTTCTCAGCAGTCCTCTGTTTCTGTTTTCTCATTGGTGCCTGCCACACTGATGGGGCAGCAGTTGGCTGTTTGCCTCAGGTCAGCCTTCCTGCCTGTCTCTCCTAGCCTTGTCTTTAGATGCCTGTAATGAGAGAATGAGGTGCCCTCCTTAATATTCATATTAGCTGTGGAAGCTGACACATGGATTTCTGTACAGTGCCCTGGAGTGATATTACAGGGTGGAAGTGAATCTTGAGGAAGAGGCTCTTACCTGCCATTTTCATTCATCTTCAAGAGTCAGGAGGGAGAAAGATGCCTGTCTCCTTGCTGTGATCACATGAAGAGGTGTTGGGTCACTAATGAACCATCCCTGCCAAGTGTGGTAAGCCAGCTCCACAGCTAGGAAAGGCAGAAACCTTTATTTGCATATGACCCACATTCTCTTGGTGCAGGTTGTGGGTTTGCTGAGTTTGAATCTAAAGCAACAGATGTAGCTGCTTATTTATATTTATGTGGTTTGGGTTTTGGTCAAAAAATAGAGGCAAGTGATGAGAGAAGGAAAGAAAATGACAGTGATGTCTGCTGTGTCTGTATAAATGATAAGGAAAATGTAGATAAAAGCACTGTGCCTTTTGACATGCATTAGAATTGAATAAATTAAAGATCCTGGCAATACTGAGTACTGATCAGCACATGAGGTCCTCATTTTATAGCTGATTAACATGTAGAATGGCAGGACCACTTTAGGAAATGCTACAAATGATTTTTGTAAAGTTAAAATTAGATGTTCTGTTTAATACAGAAAATCCACTTCTAAGTATTTACAAAAACACAGTTGGAAGCATACATCCATGAAAACATGTATATGGCCATTTATAGTAGCTTTGTTTATCTTAGCCTTCAATTTGACACAATCCAAATTTTCCCTAAATGGTGAATGAACATGCAAATTTCAGTGTATTCATGAGTGAATACTATTTAGCCATGACAAGGGACCGATACACAGGGGAAAGAATCTCAGCATGAACAAACCTGAAAACTTTATGTCGAGGGAAAGGAATGTCATATGAAAGTGGCTAACATTTTATAGTTTTAAAAATAGGAAAACCTAATCTAGTCAGTCAGTAGTTGCTTAGGACTGAAGTGTGGGGATTTTAGGATGTCAAGGCTTCTTAACTCAATTTCTGTCAATCTAGCTCTGCATACCCATATTGCTTTTTTAAAAAAAATTAAAGTGAGAATAAGATAGTTGCTTATAAAACTCTATTGAATTATTTCAGCTAGTAAAAAAGGATCCCAAGACTTACAGGTTTGTGATATGGATATTTATTGCATAATATTTATGTGTAATTCCACTATATTTAGTGAGTTTTTGAGGTATAGAATGTACCCATAATTACCAATTACAACAAAGCTGTAAGACTTTGAACTTACTGTGAAGAAAGTTTTTATCTAATTGAGACTTAAGAAATAAAATTATGAAATACTCAGCATAAAAGTGAATCAAACTACGTGAAATGAAAACTACATGGGAAAATAAGAGCAAGAGAATGACTTCGCTCAAGGTTATTTTCAGTTCGCCCCTTAAGTTGTCAGTAACATAGTTTATCCCTTGATCTTGAAATTCTCACCACCTTGTCCCTAACATTTTATAAATACAGCTAAGAATTGCCATGTGAACATCCACTAGGGTATAATTTAATGTGCACAAACAGCTACAAATGTTGATCCCTTTTAAATGAGAAGGACATGTCTTGATTTGGTGAACTGACAGATTCATTCACTTAAACATGGAATACAGTTTGAGTTTAATTTCAGATTTATTTGCTTCAAGTTTTTGCTGTCAGTTTCTGGACCTGCTTTAAAAATTTTTCTTCTGGGGCTGGAGAGATGCCTCGGCAGTTAGCTTGAGAGCATTGGTTGCTCTTCAGAGGTCCTAAGTTTAGTTCCCATCAACCACATGGTGGCTCACCACCATCCATAGTGAGATCTTGTGCCCTCTTCTGGTCTGCAGGCATACATGCAGGCAGAACACCATATACATAATAAATAAATAAACCTTACATTTTTTTCTTCCGCTTGATTTCTTTATTTGCTAAATATTTGTTGACAGTTTTGAAAGATTCAGTCTTAGGCCCTTGATTATTCTGGGTATTATTCTGTCTCAAATGCTCTTCCTTGATACTGTTTGTCACTTCTTTGCCTCTATTCAGATGTGACTAAGGCTAGAGGCTGACGACTGTGTCTTCTTCTATTGCTTTCTACCTTATTTTTTAGATCTTGGGTTCTCACTGTATCTAGAGCTCACACTTTGGCTAGACTGGCTGAACAGCAAGTTGTGGGGATCCATTTGTTTCATCCCCACAGCACTGGAGTTAGGGACATGTTCTTCCATGCATTTTGTCTGAATGCTGAGGATCTCAGGTCCCTGTTCTGGTTTTAGTTCTGCAATGGCGATAAATTAACTTGACAAAAAGCAACAACAATTACAAAAAAGGAACAAGCATTTAAAATGAATTTGAAAAAGAACAAGTAGATGTATATGGGAGGTCTTGCCGAGAGGAAAGGGAAAGGAGAAATGATATACTTCTAAAAAATAAAAGAAATAATAAAATATCACAATTAAACCTAATACTGTACATACTAACATAAAATTTTAAAATAAAATAGGAATCAGGAAGGATTAGTATGAAAGGAAAAAAAGCAATTAGGGGAGAAAGTTTATTTTAACTCAAAGTTTGACATGATAGTTCTTTATTGTAGGGAATCAAGAGCAGAGAGAAATGAAGGCTCGCTTGCTTGCATGAGTTCACTTTCATTTCTCCACTGTTAACAAGACCCCTTATTTAGGTAATGGTGCCACCCACAGTGGTTTAGGTCTTCCCCACATCATTTGACTGAAGACAATATCCTACAGACATGCCCACAGACCAACCCAGTGTAGATAATCCTTCACAGATACTCTCTTCCTAGGCTGTGTCAAGTTGATAGTTCAACATAACCATGGCAATCCTCATGTTTGCATAGCAACTCTTGATCCACTGAGACATCTCCCCAATCCTTTCATTCCAATTTCAATGACAAATATTAGCTCTGAGATTACATAATATATCTCACATAATAAATTCATCATATATATACATATACATGTATAAACACACAAACATACACTCATATATACACGTGCATATATGTAGCTTATAAGACAGCTAGGAAGGGTTAAAATGCCACAGCAGAGTTCAAGAGGTATCAAAGAGGCCTGAGAGGCACAAGGGGAAGATGATAGAGATGGAAAGAGTCTGCTCTGTGGGGCTGAGGGACAGATAACTAATCCTGCTTGGAGGTATTGCTGCTTCTGTAATAGAATCAATCTTGGTGTCAGAGTTGAGCTACAGGAATGAGGTGTAGTAAAGTCTGTAGTAGTGAAGGGCAAGACCATACACAGGTAGACGGATGCAAGACCATACACAAGTGAATGAATGGGTAGACGGATTGATGACAGACCCACAAGCATGAACTGACAGAGTGACGGATGGCAATTTGAGCAGTCCAGGTGAACAGCAGGGACTGAGCAGAACTGAAGAACCTTCAGTAGCTAGGAGTTCTTACCTGTTGATCACTTGATACACACACGTACGCATGAATGCACTGGGTGGTCAGATGACAGGCTTGTGGGACCATCATTGCAACTTCAGGATCCCCTTTGTGGGATCCAGGTGATTGAGTTGCACTCTTTCCTCAGTCTGGAATTTCTGATATGTTATTAGGCCTGGTTTTTATAAAATGATTTTAGTGTGTCCCTGTGCTCCTAGAGTAAGTCATTTATTAGTCAGTGCTGGCATGACTAATGAGGGGTTCTCCACTGGAGCATGGGCAAATCTACCAATGGCCAGATCCCCAAAGAAAGAAAAATGGCTGTCCTTCCTGTGACAGTCATCAACTGCCCATAGTTCCTTAATGAGCAATGGGAACTATGACTCCCCATCCATGCTAGAATGTTGAATATTCCAATTTTATGCAGGGCTTGTGAAGATAGCCACGAGTACTATGAGTTCTTGAGGACCACAGCCATTTCATACCCAGAAGACAGCATTTCATACCACTTCTGCCCATCCTCTGCATCTAATCCTATCTCTGCCTTCTCTTCTGTGATGTTCCCTAAACCTTTATGTAGGGGGTTGACATAGATGTCCTATTTTGGCTGAGAACTCTAAGTCACTGACTCTGAACCCTTGGGCTATTTATTGGAGTCTGCCTTAACTGCTGTCAACTGTAAAAGGAAGCTTCTCTAACCAAGGTTATTTATTTATTTTAAAGTTATTTATTTGTTTAAAAGGCAGTTTGACAACATAACCATTTAACAAAACAACAAAAGCAAGTTATTCCCTAGGGCCTATGGTCAGGCTTACAGCACCATCTTTGAATTCCCTTTGGTTGAGCAGGCCTCTTTGCTAAATAGAAAGCAGTAGGATATTGCAGTAACAGTCACGCTACTATTTCTCCAGTGGGTATGTCTTGTCTGTTAGGTTGGATTTGTAATATGCAGGACACAGACTGTTGTTTTTTCTACTGCAGTGGCCTATATGGCATCTTCAAGCACTATGGAAACTAGAGAGTAGGAAGGAAGGTTTTTTTTTTGTATTAGTTAAAGATGCATTTATTTATTAAAGTATCATGTAGTCCAGGCTGGCCTGAAATTCACTGTGTTACAGCAAATTGACTTTCTTATCATCCTGCCTCTGCCTTCCAGGTTCTGAGATTACATAATCCCCAATTCTACTTATTGAATAAAAACTTTGGAAGTAAAATAGTTAAAATATATAATCTGCAATAATAATAGTAGCAATTAAAAACGATTTTGTGCCTTCTATGTGCCAGGCGCATCTCATTTATTTATTTTTTAAAATTTTTAAAAAACTTTTTATTGTTTCTTTGTTGTAGATTTTACATCATGCATCTTGATCCCACTTAGCTCCCCATTCCCTTACTTCTGCTCTCTGCCCTTGCAACCTCTCCTGCCTCCAAACAAAACAAACAAAACAAAAAATCCCAACCAACCAACCAAAAAAAAAAAAAAAATCTTCGCATGGAAGATGCAGGGTGACCCAGTGAGTCACAAAGTATATCCTTTAGTCCATACTTCTTTACTTCTAGTTATTTGTTTCAATTAGTCATTGGTCTGGTTTGAGGCCTTTGGTTTCTGCTACCCTATCAATACTGGGCCCCCTCACTGGGACTCCTCTTGGATAACCTATTGTTCTGTGTCATGGAGGTCCTTCAGCAGTTCATAGATGAGGTGGATGTTGGGGTGGGCTATCTCATAGCCCTGGTTCTGCATCTGGGTCATAGCTGGGTTGGTCAGCCTGCCAGCTTTCCCTCATCTTTGCCATCCAGGTAAACTTTCCAGCACTGCCTTAGCTAGCTCATACAATACATCAGACACCAAGGTGCAGGGCCAGTTCTCCTGCTCTCATGCCCTCGGGTCCAGCTCACCCACATTCACATCACCAGCAACAGCTCTACTGTTTTCCTCATGGGAGGTGCAGGGCCCGCTCTCCCAATTACATCATGCATCTTGTAGGACAGGGCCAGCTCATCTGTTTTTATGCCCCCATCCAAGTCCAGCTCTTCTGCCCACTCAAGGTGACAAGGGGTGGAGGGCTACTGCATGACACAGGAGGGATGGAGCAAGGATGGCTCTCATTCTCTCATGTTCACAAAACAGGGTTAACCTGTACCCCTGGCAGCAGGGTCAGCTCAACACAGACCCCCACTACTGCATCAGGGCCATGGACTAAGACATGGCCATTGGCAGTAGCCAAGGCCTGGGAATGTCCTTGGGTGGTAAGCAAGTCATCCATGTCAGTCCATTCCTCACTACCTTCACCTCTTTAGATCTGTTTCTCTCCCCATCACATGAAATGCTCTCTCTCTCTGTCTCTCTGTCTCTCTGTCTCTCTCTCCCTCTCTCTCTCTCTCTCTCTCTCTCTCTCTCTCTCTCTGTGTGTGTGTGTCTCTGTCTCTTTCTCTGTCTCTGTCTCTCTGTCTCTCTGTCTCTCTCTGTCTCGGTGGCTCCCTCGCATTTCCCCATCTTGTACTCACTCACCAAAATGATGCCCGACCTGAGGGGAGTGATGTGGCTGTCCTCCACTGCACTCAGACCTGGAAGCACTGAGCATCTCATGGTGGATTCTGCTTCATTTATTTACTAAAACACCCTTTGCATATTGGTTATTTCCCCCCATTTTAACATCAAAAAAAAGGAACTCATAGTAAGATAAAACAAAATTCCAAGATCACACAGTTGGTGAGTGGAAAAACCAGATTTGCGTTGAGGAATAAGATTTCAAAGTTCATATTATAAATACTTAATTAGGATACAGAAGGAGCTAGTAACATTTTCCCTGGGATAATAAGTGTGATGACTCACATTGGTTATAGCCCAATAATAAAGGCTATTGAGAAATCTGCTTCAAGGAGGAAAGTTGTGTCCATCTTTGTACCCAGGTTCTGGGATGACTATAAGATGGACTTTTAGAAATTCCCAGAAAAAAATTGGTTACTATGGAAGAGCAAAAGTGAAAGTCCTTGAACTAAATTCACAAAGCGTGAGAGCCTTCTATAGGGAGGTATTATTGAAATCAGAACAACTTTTTAGGTGCTTAATTGGGTTTTTGCAGGTTTGGGGTTGTTGGGATGGCCTCTCCCCCTCAAATTAACTCTGGGTTCTCTCTTCCATTTCCCCAGTAACTCACTACTTTTAAGGATGGGAAAACACCACAACTTCACTTCTTTGAATTTGAAATATCATGTGAAGGAGGGAGGGACATAATTATCACTTCCTCCTCCATTAAGATTTAAAATACTATGCGAAAATGGGGAAGATAGCAGGGATTGTTGAAGCCCAGTAGGGAAAGGCTATTTTCTCCCAATAAAACATGGATATTTTATAGACTTATTATTTTTTAAATTTTTCTTTGACTTTTTTACATATGCTGTTATGTGATATTTGGTCACAAGACTGGAATTTGGGTTCTACCTCAATCCATTAGTGGAGTCATGCTATTTAAATACTCCAAAATTTCGTGATTTCAAAGACATGCTGTTGTCTCTTCCCATGAATTAATTTAAATGGACCTGTCAATCATGTACACAAGAAAACACCCCTTAGAAATCTGTAACTTGAAGAAATATGGTATGTCTGAAAATGTGATGAAAAGCTTGAAGGAAAACTACCACATTAATGATGTAATAGTATACAAATCTACCTCCAAAGGCTCTCCCACCTTGATGAAGTTGCTTTTGTCTTCTCTGCTTATTTTTTTGAGGTCTAACTCTGAAATTTTATTTTATTTTTATTTTTCCTCTTTGTATCTTCTTGAAAAAAAAAAACAGTTTGGTAACTTTTTATGGAATTAATACTTTCCCTATGACCCAGAAATTCCATACCTGGATAGTTACCCTAGACGGAAACATATGTCAACACCACATCCTGCTTATTTATTTGTTTTTTTTTTATGTTTTGAGATAGGGCTTTACTCTGTGGCCAAAAGGCTAGTTTTGATTGCTCTATGTGGTAGTTAACACTGTAAACATGGAAGAATCTAGAATCACCTAGTAGACAAGCCTCTGGCATGTCTGTGAGGGATTATTGAGATTACCATACTTGAGATAGGAAGTCTCACTTTAAGTGTGAGCAGATTAATTCTACTGATTTTTCCTGAGGTGTGGCCATGACAGTGAAGTCCCATATGCTTCTGTCTCTTCTCTCTGGCCAGGTTTGTGCTGTTTATTCTTCTGTTTTTCCTTTTATGAAAATAGATTTTCCCCCTCACATAATATACCCTGGTTATATTTTGCCCCCTCTCTACACCCAGTTCCTCCTTTCATTTCTACCCATCAGGATCCATCTCTGTTTCTTCTCTCATTAGAAAACAGGCTTCTAAGGGATAATAATAAAATACAATATACTATGAGATAAACAAAAACTAACACATTAGACTAGGACAAAACAAACAAACAAAAGGAAAGGAGCCTAAGAAAAGGCATCAGAAACAGATACAGATGAAGAGAATCACTCATTTCCTTGCTTAGGAATCCCATAAAACACTAAACTGTAAGTCATAATAAAGGACATATATGGTAAAAAGAGAGAAAAATCTATAAATGAAATAAAATAAAAATAAAAAGAAAAGTCCTGAGATGACATTATGAGACAATGAACTTCCCAAGATTCTGTAGAGTTCATTTTCTGCTGGCCATATACTGCTGGACATGCAGCTCAGCCTTAGAGTGGTTTGCTCCTCCTGTGAGACTCCCTTGGAGAAAAGTAAATTTTCATTTACAAGAGGTTATCAATTGGAGACAGCTCGGGTTGGGAATGGGGTGTGTGTTCATTCCTCCTTTCAGCTCTAGGACCCCACCAGGCGCAGACCTGGGCAGATCCTATACATCCAGCCTCAGTTTCCCATGAGTTCACATCTGCACCCATCCTGTTGACTTAGAGGACATTGTTTTCTTTCTGATCTCTATTCCCCGTGGCTCTTACACTCTTTGTACCTCCTCTTTGTCAGGGTTCTCTGAGCTCTGAAGGGAGGGATTTTTATGGAGACTTATCCCACTTAGGACTGAGTGTTCCAAGGTCTCTCCCTCTCTGCAAAATATCTGACTGTGGGTCTCTGTATTTGTTCCCATCTGCTGTAGGAGGAAGATTCTTTGATAATGGCTGAGGAAGGCACTAATCTATGGGTATAGCAGAGTGTCATTAGGAGTCATTTTATTGCTACTGTTTTTCATTTTTGAATGATAGCATTTGTTTTGCCCTGTGGTCCCTGGGCTATCTAGTCTCAGGTTTTTGATTACTCAAGCAGTGTTGGTTATGGGCTCCATCTAATGGAGTGTGCCTTAGGTCAATTCAGAAATTGGTTGCTTATGCCCATAAGCTTTGTGCCACCATTGCACTAGCATACCTTGCAGGCAGAACATCACTGTAGAGCAAAGGGTTGTGGTTGGGTTGGTGCTTACATTTCTTCTTTGGTAGGATATAGAGTAACTTCTTGTGCTAAAGATGCTAGAATGTAGGGTTGAAGACTGTATGTAGCTCGTGCTTCTTCTAATGCAAAGTAGAACCTCATACTTTCAGTGATTGACTCTGGAGTGTACTTGCAATCCATGGTCCCTGAGAAGCCTACGACCTGGTATACATGAACATATATGCAAAAATATTGCATACGAAACATCTTATATTCTACAATGTCGAGACAATATGTAGTTTAAACCAGAAATAAATAAAAGAAGGAAGTCAGTTTTCTGACACTCTAGCTTTGGAAGCTGGAGATATCACAAAAAAGGAGGAAATGTCAACATAGTTGTTTTTTGCTTGCTGTATGCACTGGAGCAACTCATTAGGTAACATGGTTTTAGAGAAGCCTGTCTAAGATTCATTTGGAAGTGAAGTAGTCATGGCAACTGTATCTGAAGCAACAGACAAAATCCCCTCAGAGCTTCCAGAGAACCTCCAACGTCATCTTTGTACTTGGATCCAAGAAGCCTGCATTATGGGCTTATTTTAATTTTGTTTTAATGAATTGCCTTTACCTTTCTTTTTTGGAGTGGGACTGGAATCCTTTGGACTCACTCTGGGATGTGGACAATTCTGTGTGTTTGACTGATGAAGCATTGTCATTGTCACTGTTGAGCCAAGGGTGAGCAGGTTTTCACTGATGTATACATATGGCTTCAAAATCTGCCCAGGCCAGTGTGCTGTGATTTTAGGTGTGCTCATCTAGAAGAAGATGGACTTCTGCCCTTATAAGGGTTTGTCATCTTCCCCAAGACCATTTCTGTCATTATTTTGGAGCAAAACCCTACTTAACATTGTAGCTCAAATTTCCCTAAATTGAGAGATTTGTTTCATGGCTACACAATCACTCATTCTTAAATACATATACACCCTGGAGAGCAGCAACAAAGCCAAGTTTCTACAGAAAACTTTACTAGGCCCTTTATTCATATTTATGGAATCACTTCTTTAAAATGGTTTTGACGTTATGGACAGCTCAGGGAAGAAGACCTGCTGCTGAAGGACAGAGTTGAGTGCTGTTAGTAATGTACCTTGACTTTGAGGAGCCCAGTGGGGTTGACTCAAGATTCTTCATTGTATTGTCTGGGTGTTCCACCCTTTTAAGTGGGGAATGACAGATCTTCCTTATGAAGCTGTTGTCAATAGTTAGTAGGACAGAATTATTTGTACATTGCTATTGGATCCTTTGTCTCTGCATGAGGTTCCTGAGCCAGAAGTGGTGTTTTGTATTTAGTATCAGTACAGAATAGCAACAATGTATTTTCCCATAGTGCTTTGTTTTTAATTGTGCATATAAAAATGCAACTTGAATGCTCAAACAGATTATTAAGAGCCACATGAGGCAAGGGTGGTTTTGTGTGTGTGTGTACGTGTGTGTGTGTGTGTGTGTGTGTGTGTGTGTGTGTGTGTGTGTGTGTGTGGGTGTGTGGGTGTGTGGGTGGTGAGGGCAGATTGCTGACAATGGATCTGTGAGCCCTCTGCAACTAGCTCCCTGAGGTCTCTAATCCAGAATCAAAGTCTTTCCAGCCCTGTGACCTGCCAGGACACTATGCTACTGTTCTGTGCAGAGACTGTACAGGAGCTCCAAGGAAAAGGCAGAATCAGAAAGCATGTTCTGCACTTTGGCTAGGGAACTAAGAAAAACTAGAGCGTTTGGTCCTAAAAGCAAGGAAGCAGAAGCAGACTGGTAGGAGCTCTCCCTTATTTTTCTCCAGGAGCTATTTGTGTTCAGAAGCTGCAGAGAGAAGCCATGTGGCTACAAACTAAAAGAGTAAGTGCCTGACTGGCCCATGGTGTCTAGCTGGAACTAGTTAGAGTTTGAAAGAAAGGAGCCTGAAGTTCAGAGTTCACTGCTCCTCCAACTCACTGGCCAAAGACTTGGTACAAGTGGTTTAGGCCCAGCATCCTCCCCTGTAAAATGGGCAGAGTTTTAATGCCATACAGCATTAGACATATTCTGTAAACATTTCCTTTCTTTTAGCTTTTAATGAATACTTTCACACATTTACACAATTACTATTATTGTTTAATAATGGTAATATAGAACAAGACTTTGGGTTACACAACTTCATCTTCATGCTCTGCTTACTATAGTCCCCAGTATAGATGGAAGGTCTGGACAGTGTCAAATGGCTTCCATCTCTATAGAATCACTCTAGAGAAGAGACTCAGGTTTTAACCAGTTTTATCTTGGCTGCAGAGGGAAGGGAGTACATAGGGGAGGCACTATGAAAGTTGGTGTGTCTAATTTGTCTATCCTGTCTCAATCCCTACTCTATATAGATCATGTGGACTCTCTGAATTGTATCAACATTCACTCTTCAAGATGAGTTTCACCGAGACAGTTCCCAGAATAAAAGCACTTGGCTACCATGGAAACAGAAAGACAAGGATAGAGAAAGACCACATTGTTAAAACTCTAAAATCTCTGCTCAGATGCTGTTTCCAGGAATGAGGGGATTTGAATCTTTCCATGACTCCTCATTTCTCTCACTGGACTTTCTGGGGGAGAAGGATGGCTAAGAACTCCCCATCCATGGAAGGCCCCTCCCCTGGGTGTCACTGACAAGCTAGCACTCCAGATCGAACTCTTACTGCTCTGAGGTCTCCCCATCACTATGGTGGGGAATGGACCTGACCACTGTGAGAGGACTGAACTCTCACCCTTGTACTTTTTCCCTTTAACATTGTCCTTTGGAAAGATTTAGCTTTCACTATTATCCCCTCTAAGCTAACAGATGATTTCCTTTGTAGGGTGTATGACTAAGCTTTCCGTTTATCACCTGAGTTCCTCACACTGTTAGCGATGGTATATGACAAGTGAGTATCTATCTGTAACCCCTGGTGTATGTACATGGGTGTCGTGCCTTCTCAGATCTGCTGACTTCACTAGCTACTTAGGTGTATTGACGATAAGGAGTTTTACAGCTATGGCATGCATAAGGAATAGTGTTTTCTGACCTTTTCTAGACAGTCTCATTTATGACTATATGTGGCATAATTTTCCTCCTTGAGTTGCCCTGCAATCAATTCTTTTTTTTTTTCCAGGTTACTTTACACTGTTTTATTTGGGAGGGAGTCCCATGTTCACTAATCAGTCATAGACTTCACTATTTCTCATGTGCTTCTTCACTCATTAATTCATCCAATACTGAAGGGTTACTAAGTGACATTTCATCAGCCAACTGTCTTCATAATAGGATTTACTGATGAGCCCAAGGTTTGCACTGTTCCCACCCCGGGACATGTACCACTCCTGGGAGTACTGCTATTTCAGGTCAATTTGTGGAATGGACAGAACAAGTGCCTCATTCCAACTCCCAGCTCCAAAAATCTATTTAGTATACTGTCCTTGGATAGAGGACATAGCAGACATTCAGCTGATGGGAGCAGATACTACACTTGATTTTAGCCCAAAGGCTGAAGAGAAATATCAAAACCAGATTTTTTTCCATTGCTGCAGCCACTGGCATCAAGGTTTTCATTGTTGCTTGATTTCTCTCTCCCCCCTCATCCCTTTCCCTCCTCCCATCCCTTCTCCCTTTTCTTTTTCCTTTTTTTCTTCCCTCCCTTTTGTCACCTCCAATTCACTCTTTTAAAAGACTGTCTATGTAGCTTCAGGTAGCCTGGAACTTGTCATGTAGAACAGGTTGACTTCAAACTTTTGGTGAGCCTTCTGCCTCTCCCTCCCAAATTCCAGGATTGCCACCACAAATGACTTTTGATTTTTATTACTCATATTCTCTGATCTTCTTTTTCATATTAGCTCCTGAGGTAAATGCTGGGAACTGGAGTCTTTTGAAAGAGCTGTACATGATCTTAACAGCTGAACCATCTTTCCAGCCCAGAATAAGCACTCTTTTGTTAAATTAATTTTTATTGAAATTAAAAACAATCTTATTTTACATACCAATCCCAGTTCCCTCTAATTCCCATCCTCCCACTATCCCCACCATCTCCCCATCCCACCCCAATCCACTCCTGTGGGAGGACTCCAAAAGCCCATTCAGACACTAGGGATAAATACTGGCTCCACTGCCAGAGGCCTCATACACTGCCCTGGCCTCCCAGTTGACACCCATGTTCAGGAGGCCTGGTTCAGTCTTATGCTGATTCCCCAGCTGTCAATCTGGGGTCCAGAGCTCCCATTTTCTTAGGTCAGCTGTTTCTGTGGGTTCTCCAGCATGGTCTTGACCCCTTTGCTCATCACTCCTCCATCTCTACAACTGGATTCCAGGAATTGGCTCAGTGCTTAGCTGTGAATCTCTGCTTCTGCTTCCATCAGCTATTGGATGAAGGCTCTATAATGGCATTTAAGGCAGCCTCTCCACTATTGCTTAGATTCTTAGTTGGGGTGATGCTTGTGGATTCCTGGAAATTTCCCTAGTTCCAGGTTTCTCGTTAAGCCTACAATGGCTCCCTCTATTAAAGTATCTCTTTTCTTGCTGAGCTGGCAACGGAATTGTGTTCCCCCTTTTCCACATCCTCTCCAGCATAAACTGTCCTTGGTATTTCTGATTTTAGCCATTCTGACAGGTGTAAGATGATATCTTAGAATTGTTTTGATTTGCACTTCCCTGATTACCCTAGATGTTGAGCACTTTCTTAAGGGTCTTTTGGACATTTGAGTTTCCTCTGTTGAAAATTCTCTGTTTAGATCCATACCCCATGTTTTAATTGGATTTTTTCATCGTGTTTTGGTCACTAGCTTCTTGAGTTCTTTGTATATTTTGGAGATCAGCCCTCTGTCAGATGTGGGGCTGGTGAAGAACTTTTCCCATTCTGTAGGCTGACATTTTGTCTTGTTGACTGTGTCCTTTGCCTTACAGAAGCTTCTCAGTTTCAGGAGGTCCCATTTATTAATTGTTGATCTCAGTATCTGCACTACTGGTGTTATGTTCAGGAAGCAGTCTGCTGTGCCAAATGTTCAAGGTATTTCCCACTTTCTATCTAAGAGGTTCAGTGTGGCTGTATTTATGTTGAGGTCTTTGATCCATTTGGACTTAAGTTTTGTACATGGCAAAAGATATGGATCTATCTGCAATCTTCTACACGCCAGATCCAGTTATGCCAGCACCATTTGTTGAAGATGCTTTCTTTTATTCCACTGTATGAATTTAGCTTCTTTGTAAAAAATCAAGTGTTAATAGGTGTGTGGATTAATATCATGGTCTTCAATTCGATTCCATTTGTCTGTCTGTTTTTTATTTTGTGCCAATACCAAGCTGTTTTCATTACTATAGCTCTATAGTAGAGCTTGAATTTAGGGTTGGCGATGCCTCCAGAAGTTCCTTTATTGTACAGGATTGTTTTGTCTATCTTGGGTTTTTTTTTTTTTTTTTTTGCAGAATAAACACTCTGAAGACTGAAAATTTGCCTCTTATCCAGGAACAAAAATACCTGTGCTGGCATTGGGATCCTGGCTTGAATCCCAATGTACTATGATTTTTATTATGAAATATTTTCTTGCCTTCCCTTTTTCTTGGAAGATTTAATTTCACATGCTAGGTAACCTAACATATTTAAGTAATTTCATGTTCTTTTTCACAGGATAATCTTAATATACCACACTTCACAAGAGTGTAAGAGGTGAAATACTTTGTTGAGTTGGCTTGGCAAAATGACAAATTGGTATTGGATGAATTTTTAGTGAGTGTGAAGGAAGCATATTTGATTTTATATAGGAATAAATGATTTGCTGGGGTGGAGCCCTAGGCAAACCTTATTAGAATACACTTTTTTTTTGCCTGTGTGTGAATAGATTTTTTACCCTTTTGTAAAAATTTAATTTAGAAACAAGCTTGTTTTACATGCCAATCCCAATTCCCCCTCCTCCCCTGCCCCCAACCGACCCCTTACCCCATCCCCTTTCTGCTCCCTAGGGAGGGTGAGGCCTTCCATGGGGGAATCTTCAAAGTCTGTCATATCATTTGGAGCACTGCCTAGGCCCTCCCCAGTGTGTCTAGGCTGAGAAAGTATCCCTCTATGTGGAATGGGCTCCCAAAGTCCATTCCTATGCTAGGGACAAATACTGATCCACTACTAGAGGTCCCATAGATTGCCCAGGCCTCCTAACTGACACCCATGTTCAGAGAGTCTGGGTCAGTCCTATGCTGGTTTCCCAGCTATCAGTCTGTGGTCCATGAGCTCCCCCTTGTTCAGGTCAGCAGTTCTGAGAATACACCTTCTTAAAGAGACACATATGGCAAGAAACTTATATTTAAAATATATGAAGACGTCCGATGTTATCTGAAAGCCCCTAAACAAAATAGGCTATTCCATTGCTTTTGCTTACCATAACTTGATGGCAAGACCATGTTGCTGACAGTGTCTCACAGTTTGGTCAGAGGACATAGAGAAATCAAGCTGATTCAGAAACTTCCTCCCTGATGCTTTCACAGACGGTGCTGTGCAGACTGCTGGAGCAGAAAAATCAATAGGCTTACCCAGTAGTGAATCTTGTGGGCTACAGTAATGACAGCTGGGCAAGATATGTCCATGGGTGCAATCATGACATGGATGTTATAGAGCAACAAACCACTTCTTGACTGGCTTGCTGAACAGGAAGAAATGGATGCCTGGTATTCTCTCTGGCCAAGAACCCATGGCTGAGGGCTCATAGCCTCCCAGGGTGAACCTATTACTGTTACTTTGTTAAATGGATACAGTATACTAAACCAAAATTTAAATACATAGCTACGTACCAGCATATTCCAGCTCTCAGTTCTCTCCAGAGAAGCCTTTTGTGCAATAAACAGTAATTAATGCAGAAACTCACAACTTGTCAAGTATAGGGAATATGTATCATGTCTGTGGCATTTTCAGCCACAAATGGGACATCTACATCACACTCCTTCCCTCCAAGGCTCAGGGAACATTATAGAAGAGGAAGCAGAATGTCTGGGAGGACCAACATAAAGCAGTGTCTTCTGGGTATGACAGATTGATGAATCCATAGCAGCTGTTGTTGCTTGCACAAGACTTGCATAACATCAAGCCAATCAACATTCCAGCATGGAAGGCAGAGGGACTGATGAGCTCTTACCCCTCCCTGAGGAGCTATTGACAGTTGATGGCAACTAGGGGAATAAAGTCAGTTTTCTTTAAGGATGTGGCCCTTTGTAGACCAACTATGATTCAATGGGTGGTCCTATACCTGTGCTTACATGGATAGTACAAATTGAACTCAAATAAAAAGGAGTAAATGAAACTTTGGGTGGAGGAAGAGGAGGGTGGAATTGAAAGGAGTTAGGGAGAGGAGTAAATATAGTCAAAACAATACTATTGGGACACAAATATAAGAATGCATTATATGCATATATAAAATTCTTAATTAAAACATATTAAACACACATATGAATGAAATTTATAGCTTGAAAGGAATAAAAAATATGCAGTTAAGTCCTCAACAATGGTTTGGTTAGTTTGTTTATTCTAGGTAGTATCTTTGATAGATAAGGATTAATATAATAAGGAGTCTTAATTGGGGTGGAGACTGGGAGGGCTGGGAAGAAATATGGGGGGTGGATAACTAAAATTAAAGGCCTTTATACACTAATCAAAACTGGCATCAGACAAACATAAGCAACAAAATAGACATGAACACATACACTTAAATTGGGACATTTGATTCTTTTTATTAATTCTTGTGTTTTAATCATATTTAGCCCCTCCCCAACTCCTTCCAGACTCATCATTCCTTTCTCTATCCACCCAACTTTGTGTCCTTTCTCCCCCAACAGGGGGAGACTAAATCCAACAGACTAAATCCAACTTGTGCTGCCCATATATTCTTCAGTGTGTGGCCTTCCATTGGAGTTTGGTCGACCTTATAGGGTCAATACTTTTGACAAACATAAGCTCTCCCTTTCCCAGCAACTACCAATTGCCTTTAGCTAGGGGTTGAGCTTTGTCTCCATCTCCTCTCTCTTTGCTGAGATTTAGTCTGGTTTGAACTTACACAAGGCTTGTGCATGCTGCCATATTTCTGTGAGTACATGTGAGTAGCAGTCCTGCTATGTACAGGGGACACTCTTTACTTGTATGCACTCATCACCTCTGGCTCTTACAGTCTCTTATCACTCTACATTTACAATGAATGATCCTTGATCCTTGAAAGGGTGGGATATGATATAGATGTCCCATTTAGGGATGAGCTTCTGTAGTCTCTCATTCTCTGTATCTTGTCTGGGTGTTAATCATTGCCTACTGCCAATAGAAGCTTCTTTAATGAGTGTTGAGAGATTAATCTATTAGTATAACAATAAGTCAATAGAAATCAATTTAATATTATGTTCATTTAGCAGCATACTAGTGGTAGGTTCATGCCCAGAGCCTATAATCTATTTATCCACATACTCTTGGTCTATCAGTGATATCAGGTATGAGTTGCATCTTTTGGAGTGAGCCTTAATCCAATAAAAGTGGTTGGTTACTCCCGTGATATTCATGCCACTGTTGAATCATGGCATGTCTTACATAGCCAATCCAGCCAATCAGTCAAATGTAAGCTCTCCACCTTTATTTACCTTTAACAAGTTGTTTTAGTTACATTAGATACTTAACATTTTAACTAATTTTTAGTTAGCTCATAAATTCCTGTAATTGCCCCTCCCCTCATATTTTGATGGAGATAAATATATGGAGGGCATGCAGTTGTAGTCTCCGTATCAATAATTGGGAGTGACTATTTTAATTTTTCCAATGTAGCATCTTTTAAAATATTCCAAGTTTCCAATGATAATTGAAGAACAACTTTTTGCATTGTTTTGCATTTCTCTTATTATGAGAAAGATTGAGAATATTGTTGAATATTCAGTGTCTACTGAGTTTTTATATGCAGTATTTTTGTATTCTTTGCTCCTTTTCTTCTGAGATTTTGCTTCTTTAGTTTTCATATGAATATTGGAGATATTAATTTATACTTATATTAGAGATATTACCTTCTACTTGAGGTATAGGTTCCATGTATTTTCCTTCATTTTGTGATTTGAATTTTGACTTCTCTTTTATTGTTTTAAAAACTTGCCTTTGGTTAAATGTGTTAATGTTTTATAATTTCTGATATTTTAATCACAGAAATCTTTATATCTTCCTAGTTTATGAAGTCATTTACCTAGTATTCCATTTTGTTTGTATCATTTCATGTTATTGATGTATAGTGTGAATGAATCCAACTTTATCTTTTTCCATATAGCTGTCCACATACCCCATTGCCATTTACAAAAATGCCCATCTTTTTCTAATTTTGAGTGCCTGCCTTTATCCTACAATAAATGTCAAGGAAGTAGGGCTATTTCTGTGTTTTCCATCCTGTTTGATTGGTCCATAGGTCTGCCAGTAATCTAATCCACACTGCTTTAACTATAGAAACTTCATTATGTTCTCTTATTGTCAGTGTGACTTCCTACATACTCTTCTTGGGGGATTTGCTGACTATTCATGTTTAGCCATAACTTCTGTAATTAATTTGGCTAGCTTTCACAAAAAATTCTGATAGTATAGACATATTAAGATCTTTTTTATTCTAAATTGACAAGTGAACTAAGGAGGAGGCTTCCCACACTCTGGATCTTGAAACTTCTAGTTTTAAAGCATCCCATTTCTTCAGGTTTGTATCAGTATCTTTGGCAATGATTAATAATTTGCTTTATTTCTCTTTTGCATACATTTTGTTGGTTTTATGTTTGGGAGTGCTATTGTGATAGCAATGAGAGTCTTATCTTACATTAGGTTTTCTGATTATTATTTGGCTATATGAATGATACTAATAAATATGTCAGTTTTGTACTTTGTAATTTAATTTGTCATTTACAGATTTTTATTTTTAAATGCTTCTTTTTGATTGATATAATAACTGTGGATATGAAGTTCAATGTGATGTTTCAGTCCACATATTCATTGCCTAATGATCAGATCAGGCTAATTAACTTAACTGTTACCTTAAACATTATTATTTCTTTATGGTGAGTATATTACAAGCCTGCAAAAGTTTGTGCTTATTTACTTCCAACTTTTATTATTTCCCCATTTACACCAACATTTTCTAATACCTTTAATATAGTGTTAAACAATTGTGAAGACTTTGAGCTTTGTGGCTTTATTCTGTCTTCTAATTAGGAATGAATTTCAAATTAAGTTGCTACCTTTTGATCTAAGATTTATGTATTTTGCTATTGATTTGTTTGGATCTGAATGTTCCCTAAATGCCCATAGGCTAAAGTCTTGGTCTCCAAAGCATGAAGCTTCTGGGAGGTTGTGGAATCTTTAGGATGTAGGGCCTGCTTGGAGGACCTTTGGGCCACTAATGTGTGTCCTCCAAAGAAATATCAGGACTCTGGCCTTTTTTTTCTTGGTTTCCTGTTAGGTAAATAGGCTTCCTCTGTCATGCACTCCCACTATTGTGTCTTCAGAAGCTCAAAAAACAAAAAAACAAAAAAACAAAAAAACAAAAAAACCAACCCCAAATGCAAAACAACCAGCCAACCACAATCACAGCAAAATAGCATATCCTCAGAGACCATGGACTAAAACTTCTAAAATAATGAACAAAATTAACTTTTTCTCTTCCAGGTATGAGGTGAAAGGAATTGTACTTTTCAACCTCAATTAGTTATTTAATTAATTGTTATTGAATCTGTCATTTTGGGGCAATTGCAGAATCCTAGCTGACTGTGAGAAACAAAGATCTCATGTACCTTTTACTCACTTTCTCCCACTAGTACGCTTTAGTAAGACTTCAGTACAATATAACAACTAAAATATTGCACTTGGTACAGCCAAGATACAAAACAATTCATCGATGCAAGGATCCCTTCTTTCCATTGCTTTTTCATATCTACACCTTCCTCCTCCAAAAAGGAACATATTATTCATGCACATTGCAACTTGGGTAAATTTCAATAGAACTATGCTGTATGAAAAAAGCCAATCTCAAAGATTAAATACTGTATGATTCCATTATATAACACAGTTGAGAGGAGGAAAGGATAGAAACAGGGAACATGTTAGTGGTTGTCTAAACTGAAATTATCCCTACTCTTCCCACTCCAATTTTTAAACACTATCTTCCCTCAAATTTTTATGGGAAAAATATGTAGCATTATTTAAGAAGGTAAACTTATATAAACAGCATCATCATTTGGTTGATATCATGTTTTAGAAGAAAACATTTTTAGTAATTGAGTGAAATTTAATTTATATTCACTTAAAATGCAGAAATTATGGAAATATGGAATAATTACTGAATAGAAGCATGAATCATTCATACAGTGAACTTATACCTTAGCCAAAATAATGGAGAATATGTACTGAATCTTGTCTCCCAGCATGAGGTATCTTTAGAAAAATGTCACTGTGATTACGCATGATCCTTCCCTGCTGTCTCTGTGTAGAACATCACTGATACCACAGAGCCAAAGGTAAGATGACATTTACTCCTCTCTCTTCCTCAAGCACTGGTTTTGAGTGCATTTTGGGAGTAAGTTTCCACTGTTATTTGATAACATAGAATCTGGAGGGTTTAAGAGTTGTAGGCGCTGGGCGTTGGTGGCGCACGCCTTTAATCCCAGTACTCTGGAGGCAGAGGCAGGCGGATCTCTCTGAGTTCTGGGCCAGCCTGGTCTCCAGAGCCAGTGCCAGCCTAGGCTCCAAAGCTACACAGAGAAACCCTGTCTCGAACCCCTCCCCCCCTCAAAAAAAGAGTCGTAGTTATTTTACAGAAAAAAACCATCACTATGAGATATTTTGCTCTGGAGAGGCTGTAGGTGCTTTAACTGAGTGATTGCCAGTTTCCTAGACTGCGGCATTGAATGTTCTTTGCAGGAAGACTCAGTAGGAATTCTAGCTGTGACCCAGCCTTGCTCCTCAAGCTGGGTCTAAAGAAGCTCATGCTTCTACCTTGGGATCCGCAGTCTTCTTGGGTAAAAAAATCCCATACAGAAGTAAAAGCGTGTTGTTACAGAAGTGTTTAGGTGAGTACGTGAAGAAGATGTCTCTGGGTTTCCTTTTAGATCTTTGATCTATACAAATATAAAGGAAGCCCCCCCCATATAAATCCTAATGGTCCAGGCATCACGGATGGATGGTGCTTGCTTTCTTCCGTTATGGATGACTTTCCAGAGACACAGCTGTCTTGAGATCATGGTCCCCATCAAACTCTGTTTTCCCAACATTTGTTTCTTAAGCTGATGGGTTTTATGATTCTGTACTTATGACTGACCATCTTTATCTCAGGCAAACTATCCTTTTTACTGTAGTAACCACTCCTTATCCATGGGATTATATTTCAAAGCTTGTCCTATGCACAAATATATTTTATGAGTTTAATTTATAGAGTAAGCACATTAAAAGATTAATAACAATAACAATAATATAGAATAATCAAAACAACATACAATTGTTTCTTGGAACCCATGGAGATCAGTTCCACAACCTGCCATGGATATCAGAATCCAGCTCTGCTTCAAGCTCTGAAATTAAGTCCCTTGTACACAGTGGTGCAGCATTTAGATATAATATGTGCAAAATTTCCTGTATAATTTAAACTATCTCTAGATCATTTATGATGCTACATATAATGTAAGTGCTATATTATTTAGGAAAAGTGTACATGTTCAGGGCTCTTTTAAAATATTTTTTATTTCATGGGTTGTTGACTTTGTACATACATAATCCACAGATACAGCAGGGGACTGATTGCACTGTAATAAAAGTTATTTTAAATCTACAAGTTGGTTGATTATGAAATTTCATAGCTGACATTCTTTTTATATCAGTTTTCTATTTTTTATTTATTCTTTCTGTCTTTTACATCGTGCATCTCCATCCCATTCATTTTCCCATCCCTTCATATCCATCCTCTGGCTTTGTAACCTCCTTCCCAAAATAAAATAAAATTTAAGAGAAAAAAAGAAAAGGGAAAAAAGTCAATCTCATCATGGAAGCTGTAGTGTGACCCAGTGAGTCACACAGTATACCCTTTTATCCACGTATCTTTACTTGCAAGTGTTCATTGCAGAGAGCCATTGGTCTGGTTCAAGACTACCAATGATGGTCCCTTACTGGAATTCCTCTTGGTTATCCTGCTGTTTCCCTGTGTTGTGGAAATCCTGCAGCTTTGGGTTTGCAGGACTGGTCCCTTCATGGGCTCTAGAAGATAACAGATGGGGTGGATATTGGGATGGGCCAACACATAACCCTGGTTCTGGACCTGGGTAGTTGCAGGGTTGGTCAGCCCACCAGCTCTCCCTGACCACTATGATGAACTTTCCTGCAGTGCCCTCCTGAGTTCACCCCTTGCAGTGATGAGCAAGGGGTGGGGCCAGTTTTCCTGCTTTCATCTCCTCAGGGTCAGATCCTTTGCACCTACACCTTCAGGGTCAGCTCTACTGTGTTGCCTATGTGTGGTTTAGTGACCACTCTCTTGAGTGGTGCAGCTGATGAGGGGCAGGACCAGATCTCCCACCTACCTTGGACATTGATAGGTGGAGTGGGGCATCTCTCCCCTGCCCATGCCGCCACATGACAGATGCACCCACACCTCTGCCAACAGGATAGGCTCTGTTGTGCTGCCTAGGTGAGGTGCAGGGCCTGCTCTCCTGAGTGTAACCACAGTTTTAATATCAGTTTATTTTAACAGACAAGTTCAGAAATACATGTAAAAAAGAATACACCATTGCAATGGTTATCTATTTAATGGATATATATATATATATATATATATATATATATATATATATATATCTCCCTGATGCTTTTGGCTTATTATTGAAAATAGATTCTCTCACACAGATTCTTCTCTCATACAACACATCCCAACCATAGTTTCTGTTCCCTCCACTCCTCCTATTACTCCACTTCCCCCTTTACTAGATCCTCTCCTCCATGCCCTACACTGTCTGGATGCCCAGGGACCTGAGACCAGATAGCCCAGAGTCCTAGAGTAGAACCATGACCTGAAAAAAAATCAATGAAATGATTCCTAATGATCTTCTGCTATAGTCGTCATTCCTCAGAAATAAGATGGGAACAGGAACAGAGACCTACAGCCAGACATTATGCAGAGAGAGAGAGAGAGAGAGAGAGAGAGAGAGAGAGAGAGAGAGAGGAGAGATCTTTACTGGGTCCTTCCTATTGGAGATCAGGAAATCCCTCTGAAGTGGGGGTGGGGATGTAGGAGTCAGAGAAGGACACCAGGAGGACACGGCTCACAGAATTAACCAATCAGGGTGCCTATGAGCTCACAGAGACTGAGATGACAAGCATGAGGCCTGCATGGGTCTGCATCAGGTCTTCTGTGTTTCATGGTTGTTAATTTGGTGGTTTTGTGTGATTCCTAGCAATGGGAGCTATTGTTTTTCTGACTCTTTTGCCTGATCTTGAGGCTCTTTACCTCTTATCAAGGTTGCCTTGTCCAGCCTTGATATGAGTGCCTTTGCCTAGTCTTGCTGTGTCTTGTCTTGTTTGGCTGTTGTCTCTTGGAGGTCTGCCCCTTTCTGAATAGCTGACATTTGTTGACTGTCATTGACTGTGGACGACTGAACCCATGACTACAGGTGGACTTCTATAATGACATACCTGGCAGAGCATCTAAAATGCAGATTGTGGGTCCCTCATCTAGAATCTATAGTTTGGTGGGATTTGAGTGGTATTTAAGAATGTTTTGTCATTTTGTGTGTAAGTATGTACGTTCAGGTGCACATAGTGAGGCACACACAGGGAGGCCGGAGGACAAGGGTGAAATAATTTCTCCCCTTCTGCCTTGATGTGGGTCCCAGGATTGAACCTAAGTCGCCAAGCTGACATGGCAGATGCCTTTACCAGCTGAGCCACTTTTTTTTTGGCCTGGACTTAAGAAGTTTAGTTGCTAAAAAGTTCTGGGGTAATGTTTCTGCTTCTGCTCTGGAGCCAGCTTCAGAACACACAGTTACTATGTAGTCTCCTCCATCCACATAACCGCATTGCCAGCTACCTACTCAAATGCTACTTCCTCAGTTTTTCCCCATGAGTTAGGGGTGTACTGATGTGTAAAGTTTATCTGTTTTTGAAGAAATTATGATATGTTCTGAATTCTAAGCATCTTTCGTCTGGAAAGAAGTGATGAAAGAATTTCAAGTAGTTTGGTCTTCCCTTTGCTTCTGAGAAGCACTCATCACTATTTGGTTTCCCTTCCTCTTGCGGAAGGATCATAGATAAAGTTCAACAGTCACGGTCAAGACTCACTTCAAGTGACTTCTTTGGGAGTTGTGATGGCTAATCCTGGTTGTCACCTGACTTCATCTGGAATTGATGAAAACCCAATCTGTTGGCCACTGATTTGGGAGATTTTCTTATTAGATTTTTTGAGTTGTGAAGATCCATCCTAAATCTGATCTACATCTTCTATTGGAAGCCCGCATAAAAGGACGTAGAAGGAAGCTTTGCTTTTTGCCTGCTTACCCTAACTGTCACTTGAAAGCTCATTTACCATGTTGCCATAGCTGATACAAACCCAAACTCTCCAGGTTTTCAGTGTAGAATGAAAATCAGTGGCCCTCCAGGACTCCTCCAGGACTCCAGGACTAGACCGAGACTGCAGAGACATTCAGTCTTGAGGATTGAACAACTAGTGGATTATCTGCCTTTCCTTTGGGAGACAGCCATGTTGGGCTAGTGGGATTATATCCTGTAAATTAGTCTAATAACCCCCCCATTTATTATCAGGTCTATCTACTGTGCTCCCCTAGAAAAATGGGACTTATACAGGTGCATTGCAGGCAAATCCTGTAGAAGAATGCAGAACTGAGGCAGATTGAAGAATACCAAGAAAACCACATCAAACAAATTCTAGGAATAGCTGACTGTGACTACCCCTGCACGGAGCTGCAACACCATAAATAAAAGACCCAGAGACAGATATTGGGGTTCAAGCTTCAAGCTGAGGATCAGAAAAGCAAAGCTCTTACCTCTGCCTCAGACGGAAAGGCGATCCTGGATCCAGCAAACATCAGACTGCAATTCCAGACTGCTAATCTCTCCTCAACATGGCTGGAAGATCCTGAGACTAATCTCAGAATGCCTTCCTATCCTCAGTGTGCCTGGAGAATCCTGAGACTAATCTCAGAATGCCTTCCCATCCTCAGTGTGGCTGGAGAATGAATGCCAGCTCTGAGACCCTGCTCCTGTCTTATATACCTCCCTAATGCTGAGATTAAAGGCATGCAATTACAAGTGCTGAGATAATATTTGTGTGAGCTGTTTCTCTTAGCATTGGATCAATTTTAGGTAGTCAGTGTGGCTTTGAACTAAAAGAGATCGGTCTACCTCTTAATCCTGAGTCCTGGGATTAAAGATGTGTACCTGGTTTCTATGGCTTATGGCAGACTTTGCTTTCTGAATCTTCAGGCAAGCTTTAATAAATCATAAATAAATAAATAAATAAATAAATAAATAAATAACATGGGGCCTTTGAAGACTATAACATGTCTCAGAATTGTCCTGAGCAGGGTTCAGACATCTGTAGTATTTTAGGCTTGCATACTGCAATCATGGCCTTGGGGAATACTTCAGGAAATATAACATTCCAAGCTCTCTGCACTCTTCTGGCCAGGGAATAGAATTCAGGCACCTTGAATGGAACTCTCTGGAAAGTAGCAGCAGGTGTTTGCCTTTGGCAGTTTGTGGAATATTACTCCAGGCTGGTGTGCATCACCAGAAGGACAGTATCTGGGTGTGGGTGGCTGGGGCACTGTGCAGTGATTGGCACACTTCCTGCCTGACATTAAGGAGAGAAGCATTACATCTGAATTGGTCATTTATCATTTGTGCAATGAGCTTCTCTCCTTCTGGATATATTTTCTGCTTTTTATACATGATCATGAGCAAAATTCATAACAGCATATGTATCTTTATTCTGATGCTTCATCTGTCAGGGAAGATTTTGGTTTTATTAATAATGACTCAATCACTTGCCTGTGGAAAGAAAGACAAAAGAATTGTTTGCTGTTGGTGGTAACTTGGTTTCCTCTGCCTTTGCTCCTCCCTGACACTGAGAGCTGGAGTCACTGACTGTGTCCCACTTAGGCTGGCCCAGTTCCATTTTTGATCAGGCTTGGTGATTTGCAACAGATTCTACTCCCTTGAGGGTCTTCAATGTCTCCTTCCTGCTCCTGGCTGTCTTGTCTGGCATGTGTGGTATTTGCATATGACCTGTCTCTTCTCATTTTGCTTCTGTTTTCCAGTTTGTTTGCAGGGCTGTGTTTATGATTAAGTTGAGTATTTTTGACTTATCTCATGTAAGTGCTGTGTGCTGAGTCCACACATGAGGGTGCCCTCCATAGTTTTCTGCTTGTTCATGTAAGCATATGTGTGGTAATGATGTCTACTTGACTTGGGATCCTTTTTGATTTCTTTAGATTTTTACATCTTACACCTATTTCTGCCATAGTTCCTATTATCTCCACCTATCCAGACCATATATATTGTTTCTTCCCTAGACATCTCATACGATAGAGGGTCCAATTCTTCAATAGTATGTTTTTCTTTTAAAGACAGATTCTTTTAAAATTATTTATGCATTGTTTTTGGTTTTTTGAGACAGGGTTTCTCTGTGTAGCTTTGGAGCCTATCCTGGCACTCGCTCTGGAGATCCACCTGCCTCTGCCTCCCGAGTGTTGGGATTAAAGGCGTATGCCACCAACACCCGGCTATTTATGCATTTTTAATGGGTTTTCTGTCTACATGTATGCCTGAATATAATATCAAATCCCATTATAGATGGTATGAGCTGGGAATTGAACTTAGGACCTCTGGAAAAGTAGCCTGTGCACTTTACTACTGAGCCATCTCTCCAGTCCCTAAAGACAGGGTCTTTATTGTCATCAGAGAGGCTTCTTCCAGAAGCTGATGGGAGCAGATGCAGAGATCCACAGCCAAATATTAGACAGAATTCAGGGCATCCTGTGGAACAGGAGTAGGAAGGATTGTAAGAGGCAGTGGGGTTAGGGACATTAGGAGAACATGGTCCACAGAATCAACTAAGCAGGGCTCATAGATGCTCACAGAGACTGAAGCAGCAAACACAGAGATTGCATGGGTCTGCCCTAGGTCCTCTGCATCTTACATTATGGCTGTTTAGCTTTTTTTTTTTTTTGTCGGATTCCTAACAGTGGTTGTGGATGTATCTCTGTCTCTTTTGATTGATCTTAGGACCCCTTTCCTCCTACTGGGTTGCTTTGTCCAGAATTGATATAAAGGCTTGTGTCTAGTTTTACTGCATCTTGTCATGGCATGTTAGGTTAACATCCCTGGGAAGCCTGCTCTTTTCTGAAGAGAAATAGCGAAGCAGTGGATCGGGAGGGTGGGGGACGTGGGGGAGGTACTGGGAGGAGTGGAGGGAGGGGGAGGCTACAGTGGGGATGTACTGTATGAGAAAAGAACAAATGCAAAGATGAAAAGAAAAATAATAAATACAAGGTCTTATGTAACCAGGCTGCCCTTAAACTCACAATGTATTTAAGGATAATCTTTTGATTCTCCCTTATCTAGCTCCAAAGTGCCGGGACTACAAACATGTGCTATTATAGTCAATCTATGTGTTACAGGTGATTGAGCCCAAATCTTGTGTATGCCAGGCAATCAGTATAAAAGTGAAATATATCTGAGCTCAATACATTTTTTTCAAAAATCTTCTCTGGGCATTTTTTTTCTATTCTTTCCTCTCACAAATAATGACAGAGTAGAATGCTTTCCCTGAGCTTAGGAATGTTTTTTGCAAGCTAATGCCACAAAGTCTACTGTGTTATTCAGTAAGTTCTATGTTGTGTGGGGAAGCAGACTTAAAAAACAGCCCTGTCATATCTACACAAAGCAGCAGGGCAACTCACTGAGCAATGCAGGGAAATGTCTAGGCTATGGAGAAAAATTAGTCTTGTAGCAGCTGCTCTATTTATGTTTATCATTATCCCTTTCTTTTTATCTATTTATTCATTTTTTTTGAGACAGTGTCTTCTGTGTTGCCAACCTTACAATCTGCCTGCCTTATCCTTCCATGTGCTGGGGTTCCAGGTATGTATTATTATACCTGGTCTTTGCTCATATTTTTCTAACTATTTTTCAAGATAGTTTGAATAACTAAATATCACAACAGTGAGTTCTGAGCTATAATTATGGGACTTTGGCTGAAGAATTTAAAATCAACCATGTGCCAAGGTGATATATGAGTTTTCATAAAAGGAAAATGGGGGAAACCATTTTTTTCTATATGGGCCAATTCTCTTTGACAAAAAGATGGGTAAATCTTATAAGTAGGGCCTAAGTTCTGTGCCTAAAGAGAGGAGGAGTCCTAACATTTTATCCATATCCATGGTCTTCGCCACCTTTGGCAGTTATCCTGCCACAGCCAGAGACCAACCTGGAAACAATGGCTGAGTCTCCTTCCTGAGTTTGCTCTGCCCTCTGAACCAGTGTGTGTATCCTCCTTTATGAACCCTTTTCCCATCAGGAGGGAAATCTTCATGTCCTTCTCTCCTTATGCCTGAGCTCATTAGATTTATTTTGGCAGAAACAGTAAAGGAATTAGAAAAGCACAGTGTGGCTGTAGATTTAAAGAGGGTAGCTCTATCAGTATTGAAACTGATCTGTTTTTTTAATTTAAATTCTTTAATTACTACTCACATTTATATATCCATCCCCCCATTCCCTTGCCCTCCCATTCTCCCATGTTCCCCACTAATCCCCACCCAACCCACCCCCCAACTCCTCCCCAGGGATAGTGAGGCCCTCCACAGGGAACCTTCAAAGTCCATCACATCATTTGGGGGAGGGTCTAGCCCCTCCTTGCTGTATCTGGGCTGCAATAGTATCCCTCCATAGGGAATGGGCTCCCAAAGTCCATTTGTACTTTAAGGATAAACACTGGCTCCACTGTTAGAGGTTCAATAGACTGTCTTGGCTTCCTAGCTGGCAACCACATTCAGAGGGCTTGGTTAGGTCCAATGATGTTTGCCCAGCTTAATGACTAGGGTCTCCATGCTCTCAGTACGTCAGGTCAACTGTTTCTGCTGGTTTCTCCAGTACCGTCTTGGCTCCTTTGCTGATCCCTTCTCCCTCTCCACAATTGGATTCCAGTAGTATGGTTCAGTGCTTAGCTGTGGGTGCTTGTTTCTGCTTTGAACAGCTACTGGATGAAGGCTCTAGGAATGGCAACACAGGTAGACATTAGTCTCATTATAGGGGAAGGGCATCAATGGCATCCTCCCCACCACTGCCTAGACTCTTAGTTGGAGTCATCTCTGTGTATCCCCTAACATTTCCCCTGTGCCAGACCTCTCTCTAAACCTGTACTGTCTCTGTCTATAAAGGCATCTCCTTTCTTGCCCTCCTCTGTTGCTTCCCTGTCTCAGTCCTCTTGTTCCCCCCCTTCTTCCCTTCCCACTTCCTTCCTCTCCCCACCCTGCTCCCACTTTGCTCAGGGGTTCTTGTCCCCCTCCCCTTCTTTGAGGGACTATGCAATGTTCTCTTGGGGTCCTCCTTGTTTCCTAGCCCCTCTGGCAGTGTGGACTGCAGACTGGTAATCCTTTGCTGTATGTCTAAAAAGTTAATTAAAAATTAGCATACCAAGTAATGGGCTACATCATATAGCTTATTGATGTATATAGCTATATGATGCACTGTGCTTTGTTGAAATTCACCCCTCTATTACCCAGTCCTCCCCGTGTCACTGCTTTCCTTCCTCCCATAAATAACCCTCTTGTACCCCCAAGTACTTTCATATCTTATGTGTATGTTTAAACCTAGATTCTACATATAGGCGGAAACAAATATTTGTATTTCTTATTCTGGCTTATTTTACTTTTATTTACTTACGATTTCCAGTTTCCTGAGATTGACATAATTTCATTCCCTTTTAAGATTGAACAACTCCATCATGTATATTAATTCTACACTTTATTGTTTCTTTAAAAATAAGGGTTCAGGGGCTGGCCGGATGACTTAGCAGTGAAGAGCACTTGCTGCTTTTACAAAGGACACAGGTTCTGGTCCCAGCATCCGAATGGCAACTTACAGCCATCAATGATTCCAGTGCCAGGAGATTCAAAACCCTTTCACATACATACATACATACATACATACATACGTACATACAGGCATTCACATACATAAAATAGAAATAAATAATTCTCTTTTTTTGGTTTTTTGAGATAGGTTTTCTCTGTGTAATTTTGGAGCCTATCCTGGCACTCCCTCTGTAGACCAGGCTGGCCTTGAACTCACAGAGATTTGCCTGCCTCTGCCTTCCCAGTGCTGGGATTTAAGGTGTGTGCCACCAATGCCCTGCAATAAATAATTCTTTAAAAGTGTAAGGGGCTGATTTATTTTAAACAAATTATCATTTATTACCAGGGTACAATTTCAAACACTCTAGATTTTCCATATTACATCCATTAAAAAATGCCCTCTTTAAGTGACCTCAATAGTGATTCACAGCAAATTCATCCACCTTTGTAGAAACTCACTTACACCGAGAAATATACCTGTCACCAAGTGATAAGTTGCAGTGCCTTCCCATGATATTTATGTTACTAAGTTGGCAGCTATCAGGAAATACAACTTCAATAATCGAGAAACACCACAAAATGTCAGTAAATACAAGTTAGCACTGACCCTAAACAATCCCTTTTCTGTCAGTGTGTCTCACCATTTATCAGTGATAGAAAAAGCATCCAGAAAACATCATTTTCATACTTCCAGACTACAAAACCAGTTGCATTTGAGGAATTAAAAAATTAATGTTGGGAAGAGAGATGGTTGTATTTTTTTAATTTTAAAAATTATTTTACTATATATATGTACACACATATGCTTTGCCTGCATGCATATCTGTAGAGATGGTAGTAGTTTTTAATTAAAAATATATATAATGAATTGCCTGCAAACATATCTGTATACTAATGAATGCTTTGTATCCACAGAGGCCAGAACAGGGCATCCTTATCTCTGGAACTAGAGTTACGGGGACCCATGTGGCCATTGGGAATTGAACTCAGGACTTCTGGAAGTGTTCTTAACCACTGGGCAATCTCTCCAGCCCCCATGATTTCATTTTTACATAATACAAAACAATTTTGAGCTCCTCATTTGCCCCCTATGGCCTGCTTCACCTCGTGTCCTTCCGCTGCTGCCTCACAGAAATTCTTCGACTACCCACAGTCCTTCGCCAGAGGAGACCAATGTCCCGGGTGCTGGTACTTCATCTCACTCGGGCCTATGCCAAAGATATAAAATTTGGTTGGATGCTCGAGCCTTAATGCTTGAAGGTGTAGACCTTTTAGGCAATGCTGTAGCTGTTACAATGGGGCCAAAGGGAAGAACGGTGATTACTGAACAGAGTTGGGGTAGTCCCAAAGTAACAAAAATGGGGTCACTGTTGCAAAGGCAATTGCTTTAAAGGATAAATACAAAAATATTGGAGCTAAACTTGTTCAAAATATTGCCAATAACACAATTGAAGAGGCTGGGAATGGCACTACTATTGCCACTGTTCTGGCACATTCTATTGCCAAGGAAGGCGTTGAGAAGATCAGCAAAGGGGCTAATCCAGTAGAAATCGGACATGTGTGATGTTGGCTGTTGATGCTGTAATTGCTGAACTAAAAACAAACAAACAAACAAACAACAACAATAACAACAAACAATCTAAACTGTGACAACCCCTGAAGAAATTGCTCAGGTTGCTCCAATTTCTGCAAATGGAGACAGAGACATTGGAAACATCATTTCTGATGCAGTGAAAAAGGTTGGAAGGAAGGGTATCATCACAGTGAAGGATGGAAAACCCTGAAAGATGAATTGGAAATCATTGAAGCCATGAAGTTTGACAGAGAAAATATTTTCCCCTATTTCATTAACACATCAAAAATCCAAAATGTGAATTCCAAGATGCCTATGTTCTGTTGAGTGAAAAGAAAATTTCTAATGTCCAGTCCATTGTACCTAATCTTGAAATTGCTAATGCTCATCGAAAGCCCTTGGTCATAATTGCTTAAGATGCTGTTGGAGAAGTTCTAAGCACACTGGTTTTGAACAGATTAGAAGTTGGTCTTCAGGTTGTAGCAGTCAAAGCTCCAGATTTTGGTGACAATAGGAAGAACCAGTTTAAAGATATGGCTATTGCTGCTGGTCGTGCGGTATTTGGAAAAGAGGGAGTCTGAATCTTGAAGATGTTCAAGCTCATGACTTATGAAAATTTGGAGAGGCCATTGCCACCAAAGATGATGCCATGCTTTTGAAAGGAAAGGGTGACAAAGCTCAAATTGAGAAACGCATTCAAGAAATCACCGAGCAGCTAGACATCACAACTAAGTGAATATGAAAATGAAAAGCTGAACGAGAGACTCTCTAAACTTTCAGATGGAGTAGCTGTGTTGAAGGTTGGAGGAACAAATGATGTTAAAGTGAATGAGAAGAAAGACAGAGTTACAGATGCTCTCAATGCTACAAGAGCAGTTGTTGAAGAAGGCATTGTTCTAGGAGGAGGCTGCGCTCTTCTTCGGTGCATCCCAGCCTTGGATTCATTAAAGCCTTCTAATGAAGATCAGAAAATAGGTATAGAAATTATTAAAAGAGCACTAAAAATTCCTGCAATGACAATTGCTAAGAATGCAGGTATTGAAGGATCTTTTGTAGTTGAGAAATTCTGCAGAGTTCCTCAGAAGTTGGTTATGATGCAATGCTTGGAGATTTTGTGAACATGGTGGAAAAGGGAATCATTAATCCAACAAAGGTTGTAATAACTGCTTTACTGGATGCAGCTGGGGTGGCCTCCTTGCTAACTACAGCAGAAGCTGTAGTGACTGAAATTCCTAAAAAAAAGAAGGACCCTGGAATGGGCGCAATGGGTGGAATGGGAGTGGGTATGGGAGGTGGCATGTTCTAACTCCTAGAATAGTGCTTTGCCCGTATCAATGAACTGTGATAGGAAGCTCAAGGCAGGTTCCTCAGCAATAACTTCCAGAGAAGTCATCTGAAGAAAATTACTGAAGAGAAGGCTGGCTGATCACTATAGCCATCAGTCACTGGTTCCCATTGACAATACATAATGGTTTACTGCTGTCATTGTCCATGCCTACAGATGATTTATTTTGTAGTTTTGAATAAAGACATTCATACATTCCTGATACTGGGTGCAAGAGCCATGTACCAGTGTCCTGCGTTCAACTTAAATCACTGAGGCAGTTTTACTATGTTGTTACAGTCAGGATTATAGTGCTTGTGTTACCAGATGAGAAGTTCAGAAGCAGCCTTTCTGTGGAGAATGAGAATAATTGTGTCCAAAGTAGAGAAGTATCCATTTATGTGACAACTGTTGTCTCCTAAGGCTCAGTAAACATTGCAGAAGAGGGACTGGGAAGATTGTAAGCACCAGAAGATCAGGGAGTTTGCTGTAAGAGTGTGTTTTCTAGTAATACCAGAAGCTACAGTCATAAAATTTCACTAACACGGCCACCCACATGGGAGCTGAAAAAGGATGACAATGATCATGGCAAACCAGACAGAGAAAGGCCCAAGAGGCCTCAAACCTACACACAGAACTATAGGAAGCTGAGAAAAGCTGGACATGGGATAGGAGGCAGCAGATAGCAAATACCAAGTTTTTGGTAACGGCTCTAGCCACAAAACCTTCCATACTGTGTCAGTGTGTCTCTGCTGAATTTGAAGCCACTGGTCAGATGGCCATGTTCAGAAAACACACATTTACAGCTTATGCCGCATAAGAAGGGAACATCCTGTTCCTTATATTGAGTTTGTCCAATTGTTCCCCACAATGACAGATTGCTCCCTAGACACCTAGACCTTGGCACACCTTCCAGATTCTCAGCTTTCATCAGACCACTGATCTCAGAACTCCAGACATTTGGAAGAATTTCCATTGCAGTTCCAAAATGACTTGCAGAGCTCTTCAGCTCATTCCCAAGAAAGAGCATTGGAAATCAGGAGCTCTTCATTGGCATTTGCCAAACGACCCAAATAAGCCATCAATCAATAGTTCTCAAACTGCTCTGTTTTTCTTTGTTTGAACTTCTCTCATACCACCTAAGGGTCAAGGAAGTTCCACTGCACTGGGTTAATCCCTCTGGGAGGGCCTGTCTTGGACCTGACAAAGTCATTATACTGGAATTCTTTTACTAAGAGTCTCAGTTGTTGATTTGGTTAGACTAAACCACACTGTGGTAGGAAGGGAAATTAACTTGTCCTAGATTATTGTAATTTTCCACTGGTTACTGATGGCAGCAGCTTTTATGTTACGAATATTAATTCTAAGTTGTCCAAGTTTCCCTCATGTTTTCTCTACACATACATAGATTACAATAATTTCTTCAGGTGTCCTTCTAGCATTGTTCTCCTGGGAAGTTCTATTTTCTGTCCATTTGATTATGACTAAGTGGTTCAAGGGATTTTCAAATAGAAAACTAAAAGAGAGAGAGAGAAAGAAAAATCTAAAGAAAAAACACAGCCCAAACAAACAAACAACACCCCCAAACAAAAAACACCAATGCCAAACACCCAAAACAAACTATGTCCAGCTGGTACCTGGAAGGTTGCCCCAGCAAACCAAGACTACCAAGACTACTTTATTTATAGGTTAGATGAAATCAGCTTCATGAGGGCAAGCTATGCTGGGTGGTCTATCCTTGTCTTTGTGTCCAGCAGAGGAGGAGCAGAAAGACTCAAGGGGCAGGAGTCAAGCTTCTTCTGAAGCCAGGCATTCTCATCTGCTGATGGACTTGTAAGTAGGTTCTGTATCTTGGTTATTGTCATCACTAGACCCATAGACATGTATGTGTAAGCACCTCTGTGCAGTGTGAAGTGGATCTTTCAATCTTCCCTGAGCATCCCATGTCTTATTTCACAAACAGTTACCTTCTGAGAATGTAAAACACAGAAGAAGAGAGCACAAGTCTCCTGACTCCTTCACACCCAGCAATTCACTCTGGACTTAACTGTGCATGGTTTTACTGGGCTTCTAGGATTTTGTTTTCTTTTCTAAAAAATTAGTTCCTTTGCTTGTAATGCCATCCTCCATCCTCCACCCACTGTTTTGGATCCATTTATTATTTGTGACTCACAGCAATATGTTCCTAGTATGTCATAAACCTCACATATAATATCAGAATATACTATAACAACTATAGCAGGATCTTATTAATAACAACATAAAACAATATATATATATATATTTTGGCAAGATTTCTGAATGGAGATTAAAGTAAAATTAAACACATGATCCACAACCAGAACCCTGGCCCGGACGGGTGACCTTTGCCCAGATTTTGGTCAAACTCCAGATTTGGATTGGGTGGCACATCCTATTCACCAGTCAACCTTGTTGTTTTCACATAAGACACAGAACCAGTGAAACAGAATTATTGCATGCTCAGGTCTCATTGCAAAAATACAAACAATATGAAAGGTCAAGAAAGGATCTGTCTCCCTAAAATCCACCAGTCCTGTAGAAACGTTTTCTAATGAGATTTACCTAGATGAACCCTAGAACACAGAACTTAGAATAAGAATCATAAATTCCTTCAAAGAATTCAATGACTAAGGAAAGCACAAAGAAACATCTCAATAAACTTAAAGAGAATAAATGCCCGAATGATGCCCAAGAAAACACAAACATAATGGCTGAATGAAATGATGAGAACAGCTCAGGATTTGAAAACCAAATTCAAGAACGAGACAGAAATATTGAAGAGAACTCAAGCTGGAATGGAGATGGAATTGAAAAACTCAATACCCTGATTAGAAAACTGGGGGTAAAGGTAAATAGAGTGGTTCAAGTAAAGGACAGAATATCAGGATTTGAAGATAAAACAAAGGAAATAAACCACATAAGTAATGGATATAAAAGCAGTTTTTAAATTAATGTGCATTAATGTGTATTTCTGGGAGTCCAGAAAAGGTGTCAAATCCCCTGGAGCTAGAGTTACAGGCAGGTGTGAATCACTTGATGTGGGTGCTAGGAACTGAACTCAGGTCTTCTGAAAGAACAGCTAGTGCCCTTAACCACAGAGACATCTTTCTAACCCTGAAAAATGCATAATTATTTTTTCAGAAAAATGGTATTAACTTTCATAAAATTGGTAGTTGTCTATTTCCTGAATTTATTTCCTGTAGAAATTCAGTAAGTAAAAGGGCATAGTTGCATGGTTTGTGAAAAACAGACCTCTTCCATGATATTGACCACTTGAAATGTACACATGTATTACATATTAAATAAGCATTTAATTAACAAAAATGCTGTAGTGTTAATAAAAAACTAAGTCTGGAGGTATATTAATGGCTTTTTATTATTTTATAAATATGTTTAGAGAAAATTGCAGTGGTGTGTATGCGCGCGCGCGCGCGCGCGCGCGCGTGTGTGTGTGTGTGTGTGTGTGTGTGTGTGTATTCAACAGTTATTTTTATGATACATAATCCAGAGTTCTATTTGTTCTATTTCCATTTGAATAGTCAAATTTAACTTGTTATTTTTAAAATCACTATTGTTACAAAATGAGATGAGAAATAAGTTATTGCATATTATTAGTACATAAACATAATAGTCAGAAAAATGAAATATACACAATGTGGATGAATCTGTATTATGGAACAAAATAAACCAGAGAGTAAAATGCATAAAATTCACTAATAGGTAAGATTATTCTGTAAAGGTAGAATGCTGATTATGGTAACTAATTGGGAGGCTGATGGTGCTACTGTAAGGAGTAGCTATGAGGCAATCTTTGAATATTGGAAATGTTCTATATTTTGATTGAGGTAGTGATTATAGATTTGCTGAACTCCAAAGACTTTTCCCTTTATATGTCTATTTATAATGTGGGTTCAGAAATGCATACATGTTGTAAATGAATATGAACTAAGACCTTACCAGATGACACTCAGGCATAAAGAATAATCTGGCAAAATTAAAGTATAAAAGACTACCAGGAGGTGATGGAGAGAGATTGGAAACAGACAGAGCCTAGTGGGGAAAGGGCACTTACTTGGAGCAGGAAGGATAGATAGAATCAAGTTAAATTTCACATTCATAGTAGTATGATGGCTTGTTGTCAGCTTGACTTTGTTTTGAATGAACTGCAATCCAGAAATGGAGGAAATTTGTGAGAGATTTCCACTTGGTTTGAAGTGGGTGAATCCACTTCTCATCCAGACCTTTGAGGCAGGAAGACAAGCACCGTTAATCTGGGCCATACCTTCTCCTGGAGGTCTATCTGAAGGACATGGAAGAAGAAAGCTTTTGCTCTTTGCCTGCTTGCCCTTGGTTTGCTAGCACATCCATTAGAGCCTACTTCTTTGGGGATTCCAACATTTACAGGAGACCAGCCTAGGCATCAACCTTGTGAACTGAGCAACTTCAGTGTTCTTTGACTTTCCATTCATGCCAGTCATTGCTGGATTAGTTGGATTGCAGCCCGTAAACTATTCTTATAAATTCCCATAAAGTTCTGTGACTCTGGGGAGAACCCTAACTAACACAGCTGGTATTAATTGAAGTTCCCATGTAGAAAGCCTACAGTCCCTTCATATTGTGGAAATAAAAAGCTAAAATTAAAATTATAAGTGTACACATTTAGATTTACAGGAAAGAACAGTTCAAAAATTAACATGACCCTTATAGGCTGAACAGGCTATGGGGATATATATATATATATATATATATATATATATATATATATATAACTAAAGTTAAAATGGAAACCTATACAAAATGTATGGCGAAGTTTGCTAAGGTAATAATTTGCTATGTGAAATTTTATCATTGTCAAAACTGGTGAAGTAAAGATTTCATAGACATAAATTGTGAGAGAAAACAGGATAAATTTCCATCAAGGTTGTTATGGCCTTTCTTGCTTCTTAAATTAGGTGACTGGGGCATTGTCTTAATGCAAAACTAGTAAATCCACAGGAGTCCGTGAACATTTCCCAGCATCATGTAGAAGCAGAGCATGGTGCTGCAGGGCTGTAATCCCAGTGCTGAGGATACAGAGATAAGCAAAACCCAAGGACCTCTTGCTAGCTAGTTTTGGTTCAGTGAGAGACCCTGTCTCAAAATATTAGTGTGAGCACAATTGAGCAAGACATTTGCTGTTGACCTCTGGCATCCAAATGCACATGCCAGCATGCACATGTGAGTATACACAACACACCCAACATCCCCCCAAATAAGGTTTATATCAAGAAGCAAACTAACACCAAATGTAGTACAGTTTGTGGGAACAAATAAGGAAGAGAGTGAACTCTGTCCTGGAGACAGACCATTGTGCTTCAGTTGTAACTCTGGCCAAGTCATATATTTAGTCTCACCCCACATCCCAAAATGAAGGCTTTAATGCAGTTAAGCACGTTGAAACCAAATTGAACATCAGTTAAATGGGTGGCCTGAGTTCACACACCCAATCTTTGTTCTGTATGTCATTAATGAGAGGGCAAGACAAAACCGCAAGGATCCACCTCATTCAGGAGACCTTCAGGAATGGTCACTAGCTGAAGCCCAAGGCTTCCCCTTTAATTACCAGGTCTTAGCCCAAAGCCTGGCAAGTTACTTAACCTTGACAGTTCCAAGACCAGAACTATAGCTTTTGGGCCCTCATTTTGCTCGTCCTGGGATTCCATCCAGAAGACCTGGCATGCAGTAAAATTATGAATGTAGTATATGTTATCAGTTGCCTTCCTGCCTTGCCACATAGGCCCCTCCTCAGAGTAGCTGAATTGGCAGTGACTCTTACATCACTGGTGCAATTCTCCTTGCTTCTACTTGCTGCCAAGATCTGAAGTTCTACTCTAGGAAGTTTTTGGCACTACACAACTAAGACTGTTGATGATCACCCTCCCTAGGGCCCCACATAACTACCACTGACACTTTGATAACTAGCAGTCAGCGGGGAGGTTTTCTACTCAGTTCTAGCTGCATTTTTCTACATCCTTTAAGAAGAGTGTGTGGTGTTTTCAGTAATAGAGTTTCAGCATCTAGTTATAGTGGGAAAACCATCAGCAGTGGCCACAGCCTATACTGTTGGTGGTCCCCAGAGGCCTCCTGACAACTCATAAAGTATTTCAGTTAAAACCTTAAATAGGTTTTACAATTAGGTTACAAAGACAATTTCATGCTTTTGTGGCAAGCACTTTACCAACAGTGATCTCCCCAAATCTTTGACATATATCTTTAAAAACTGTTTCAGTAACACTGTTACAAGTGTGAGGATAGAACATCCATAAGTCACAGCAATAGAATGGTGGACTCTAACATTGGAGGTTAAAGATATCTATAGGAGGCATTAATATGTTAATGTTTGCTATGTAAATTATAATTATGTGTATCCTGACATTATTATTTGGAAAATGGGAAGATAAAACACTTTGGAATGTTTTTGACTATAATAATAATAATAATAATAATAATAATAATAATAATAATAAATTTTGTGTGTGCTTTTTTCAAGACAAGGTTTCTCCGTGTAATAGTCCTGGCTGTCCTGGCATCTGCTCTGCATATCAGGCTGGCTTTGAACTCCCAAAGATCTGCCTGGCTCTGCCTCCAGAGTTCTGGAATAGTGTGCTTCACCATTGCCTGGCTTTGACAATAGTTATTAATTTTCAGCCTATTGCTCAGGTTGGAGGTAAAGACCTTTTTGTAAGTTATCAGAGAAATCTAAGACTCCTGAACTTTATTATTTATTGATGGCTAATATTAATGATGAATCATCTCTCATTGTTTAGCAGGAGAGACAGCACCAATCAGTGAATTCCTTTGTCTCTAAAGATATGATTTTTAGAGGAATGAGTTACTGTACCTTCAACAGTATTTACCTCTACAGGATCATAATTCTTGATTGTCATCAACTAAATCTTCATTGAGTATGTTATAGAGTGCCAGGCACTGTCCCAAGCCAGCTTGTGTGATTGTCTCTTCACCTAACTGAGAATGGTTCAGTCTCTAGTCCTTGTCTTACTGCTTTGGATTGGGCCACAGTTGATACTGTTGCTTTGTCCCAGGTCCTCTGATAAGTGGGTACCAAGTCAAAATAGGTTATGCCATCTGTTAAAAGAAATAAGTAAATTAAAGAAGCTTGGAAAACCATCTGATTGGAAAGCTGATGATACAGTTATCAGAGGATTCTTAAACACCATAACCCCATATCTGGCTTTAATATCCTAGGCGCATTACTGTCAGTCTGCCTCCAGGAGGAGCTAGACTGTAAATGTGGCTGATCTCTAACTCTCCTTTAAGAAGGAAGTGAGTCATCTCATCCATACTTCTTGAAGTACCTTGAGTGGTACATTTTTATCATTACTCTAAAGAATTAAATGTGAAATACAAATATTTATTTCATTTAGACATTCTTAAAAAGAAAGTTTATTTTAAAGCAAAAAGTTAGAGCTACTCTTCAATATTTATAATTTGATGTAGTAAAACACTTAAGAACAATAGCACGAAGGATAGAAGAGGAAATGGAAGTAATGTTACATAATGTACAACCTGCTACAATACTATTTCAAAATAAAGTTTGTCAAAATAAAATTGTATATGCCTAAAATTATTAGCAACAACTGATAAGATGAGATAGTAATTGAAAACATAAACAAAGTACTAAAGAAAAAAAACCTAAAACAGAGGTAGGAAAGGAAGAGAGACCAGATGGGATGAATAGAAAACAAATAGAAATCCTGTAGACTCCACTCAATAATTACATTAAATATAAATGGTCTAAACTTGCCAATTAAGAGACAGGGAAGTTAAATTGGGTGATGAAAAATCCATATATATATATATATATATATATATATATATAGTGATATTACATATGAAACAGATTTTTTTCTCAAGATTATGAGAAACAGTATGGAGAATCCTTTAAAAACTAAAAATAAAGCCACCATATGATTCAGCAATCCAACTTCCAACTACTGGGTTTATAACCTAAAGAATGAAATTGTTTCATCAAAGAAATATCTGTATCCTTATGTTTACTATAGTACCATTCACTATGATCACTTAATAGCCAATGTCTCCATCAATGCATGAATGAATAAGGAAAATGTAACAATAGAATGCCATTCGGCCATAATAATCAAATCCTGTAATTAAGGTCAATATGGGTGGAACTGGAGGTCGTGATGTTAAATAAAATAATCTAGGCATAGAAAGACAAATTCCACATGTTATTACTCATTGAAATTGAAAAATAAATCTTATAGGAGAACAGAGTAAAGTAGTGGTCACCAGGGACTAGGAAGTGCAGGAGAGAAAAGGGGTGGAAAGATATTACATAAGGAACATAGCACGCAGGTTGGAGGATTAGTGCTGGTTTACTAGAGCTTAGTAGGGTAACTATTAACTGTAACAATATGTGATAGATTTCACAATAACTAGGAGTGTTAAAGTTCCCAGAACACAGAGATGTTACCCATGAGAATACTAGCAAGCACATTGATCTGGTTACTGCACTTTGAATACATGTATTGTATTATCATAATAGTCCCCATAAATACATTCAAGTATTATGTATCAAAAAACTAAAAGTAGGAAAAATGAGGAAAAATACACGGTGTAAGACCCAGTCATACAAAATTTGGAGTAGCTATGTTAAGTTTTGACACAATAGATAGCAGGTCATGGAAAATACTAACAAATACTGTTAGAGATATTTTATAATAACTCTCGTCAGTTGCAGAGTGCTTGGCTCACCTGTGCATGCCCTGGGTTCAATACCAAGATCAACAGGAGGTGGGAAGTGAGAGAGAGAAGAACGGAAAGAGGGAGAGGGAGAGGGAGAGAGGGGGAGAGGGAGAACAAGTAACTGAAGTCAACTTAGAACTCCAAATACATTAAACAAATGTTGGGACAACTGAAAAAAAGATATAGAAAAATTCATAGCTCAAGCTGGTGATGTCAACAATAACTGACAGAACATGTAGACAAAAAAACCCCACCATAGACACAGAAGACCTGAACAGTACTATCAACTTGTATGAAGAGAGTGACATTTATGTAACATTTTACCCAACAACAATAAAATACACACTTTTTCAAGTGCACATGGAAAAAATCACTAAGACAGACCATATGCCCAGACATTAAACAAGTTTCAATAAATTTAAGACTACCAAAAACATACAAAATATGTTCTCTTCCTACTGTGGAATTAAATTAGAAGCTAAGAGCAGATCTCTGAAAAAATCTCTGCGCATATGGAAAATAAACCAACTATATACTTCTAAATAACATAATTGCTGAAAAACAAACCCTCAAGGGACATTAGATGATATTTTAGAGCTAAATAAAAATGAAAAATCTGAACATTGTATGATTTAACTAAAATTGTTTTTATACTTGCATCTATATTATAGAAGAAAAATTGAAAATCGAAAATCATTAACTCATTCCCCAAACCTGTAAACAGAAGAAAAAATTAATGTAAATAGAAGAAATAATTAAGATGAAGTATAAATTAATGAAATACATGATCAAAGATGAGTAAGGAAAAGTCAGTAAAAATAAAATATAGATATTTTAAGAGATCAATAAAATTATTGATAGATCAATCAAGAAAAGTATAAAATAAAACTAATAATATCAATAATGAAGACAGCCAATCACTACAGATATTAGACATTAAAAGTACCTAAAGGTTGTGAATAGCTGTGTTAATAAGTTAACAACTTAAAGGTCCTGGAAATTTATTTGAAAGATAAAAATCAGTAAAATTTACAAAAGAAGAAAGAGAAACTCAAAATAGTCTTTAGTATGTTAAATTAAATAAATTTGTTCTTAAAATCTTTCCAGTGCCTTAAGTAAGACATCTTCATATTGAATTCTTGCAAACATTTAGCACTAAAATATAGGTAAATTGTGATGTGGAGAAAATTGAAGTCTGAGGCTATAATTTATTTCTCCCATTTGAAGTTCCCTTTGTTTTTTGGGGGTGGGGGTGGGGAGAGTTCTGCCAGTCATGGATCTCACAAATATTTACTAAAGTCAGACTTTATACCTTACACATTCTGCAAGTGTGGCATTATTCCCAGTGAGTTTAAATAGGGCCATCATATTTCAGTGACATTAGGACAGCTTCCCCAAGTTCACATAGCTAAGGAATTGCTGGGTTGGAATTTGATTCCAGGCCAGTTCAACATCATATCTTTTTGTCAGTTGTTATTCTCAGCTTTATTTATTTATTTATTTATTTATTTATTTATTTATTTATTTATTTATTATTTTAGAAGCACTCTTATTTCATATCAATCCTCCCATCCCCTCACCCTCCCATCATTCCATGCTCCCCACCAACCCCACAGTCCACCCCCACCCACTCCCCAAGGATAGTGAGGTCCTCCACAGGCCACCATCAAAGGCCATCAGGTCCTTTCGGGGAGGGCCCAGGCCCTCCTTCCCTTAACTGGGCTGCAATAGTATCCCTCCATAGGGAATGGGCTCCCAAAGCCCATTTGTGCTCTAGGGATAAACACTGGCTCCACTGTTGGAGGTCCCATAGACTGCCCTGGTCTCCTAGCTGGCACCCACATTCAGAGGGCTTGGTTCCCTCCAATGCTAGTTCCTCAACTTTATGACTAGGGTCTCCGTGCTCTCATTAGGCCAAGTCAACTGTTTCTGAGGGTTTTTCCAGTACCTTATTGGCTCCTTAGTTTATCCCTCCTCCCTCTCCACAACTGAATTCCAGGAATATGGCTCAGTGTTTAGCTATGGTTGCCTGTTTCTGCTTTGAAAAGCTACTGGATGAAGGCTCTAGGAATGACAACTGAGTTAGTCATCAATCTCATTATAGGGGAAGGGCTTCAAAGGCATCCTCTCCACCACTGCCTAGATTCTTAGTTGGGGTGATCCCTAACATTTCCCCTGTGCCAGAGACTTTCTCAAACCTGTGTTGTCTCCCTTTATCAAGGCATCTCCTTTCTTTCCCTCTTCTATTCCTCCCCTGTCTCAGTCCTCCTGTTCTCCTCCCCCACTCCCTTTCTCCCCCCTCCCCTTCCCACCTCCCTCCTCTCTCCCCCTGTGATCCCAATTTGCTCAGGGGTTCTTGTCCCCCTCCCCTTCTTTGGGGGATCATTCGTTCTTCTCTTGGGGTCCTCCTTGTTTCCAAGTTTCTCTAGTGGTGTGTATTGTGGGTTGGTAGTCCTTTTCTCTTTGTCTAATATCCAAATATGAGTGAGTACATACCTTGCTTGTCTTTCTGTGATTGAGTTACCTCATTCAGGATGTTTTCTTCCAGTTCCATCCATTTGCCTTCGAATTTCAATATTTCATTGCTTTTTTTCCCCACTGAGTAATACTCCATTGTGTAAATATACCACATTTTCTCCATCCATTCTTTGGGTGAGGGGCATCTAGGTTGCTTCCAGGTTTTGGTATTACAATGCTGCTGTGAACATGAACATATGTCCTTGTTGTATGAATGTGCATTCTTTGGGTATATGCCCAAGAGATGAATTGCTGGATCTTGAGGTAGACTGATACCCATTTTTCTGAGGAATCATCATACTGATTTCCAAAGTGGTCATACAAGTTTGCACTCCCACCAGCAATGGAGGAGTGTTCCTCTTTCTTGACATTCTCTCCAGCACAGATTGTCATTGGTGGTTCTGATTTTAGCTATTCTGGACAGGGTAAGATGGTATCTCAGAGTTGTTTTGAATTGCATTTACCTGATGGCTAAGGATGTTGAGGATGTTCTTAAATGACTTTCAGCCATTTTATATTCCTCTATTGAGAATTCTCTATTTAGTTCTGCGCCCCACTTTTTAATTGGATTATTTGGTGTTTTGATGACTAGCTTCTTGAGTTCTATGTATATTTTGGAAATCATCCCTCTGTAGGATGTGGGGTTGGTGAAGATCTTTTCCCATTCTGCCTTACTGACTGTGTCCTTTGCCTTACAGAAGCTTCTCAATTTCAGGAGGTCCCATTTATTAATTTTTGATCTCAATGTCTGTGCTACTAGTGTTATGTTCAGGAAGCTGTCTCTTGTACCAATTTATTCAAGGGTACCTCCCACTTTCTCTTCTAAGAGGTTCAGTGTGGCTGAATTTATGTTTAGGTTTTTGATCCATTTTGACTTAAGTTTAGTGCATGGCAATAGATATGGTTCTATCTGCAGTCTTCTACATGTCAGCATGCAGTTATGCCAGCACTATTTGTTGAAGATGCTTTTGTACCCATTGTATAACTTTAGCTTGTTTGTCAAAAATCAGGTGTTCATAGGTATGTGGGTTAATATCAGCGTTTTCAATCCGATTCCATTGGTTTACCTGTCTACTTTTGTGCCAGTTTCAAGCTGTTTTCAAGACTATGGCTCTATAATAGAGGTTGAGTCAGAGATAGTAATACCTCCAGAAGTTGCTTTGTTGTACAGGGTTGTTTTGGCTATCCTGTTTTTTTATATGAAGTTCAGTATTGTTCTTCAAGGTCTGTGAAGATTTGTGTTGGGATTTTGATGAGGATTTCATTGTAGCTGTAGATTGCTTTGGCAAGATTGCCATTTTTACTATGTTGATTCTACCTATCCAACAGCATGGGAGATCTTTCCATTTTCTATTATCTTCTTTAATTTCTTTCTTTAAAGACTCAAAGTTCTTACTATACAGGCCTTTCACAAACAACATAAAGTATCTCGGGGTAACACTAACCAAACAAGTGTTCTTAGATTAGGTTTGCCAGTATTTTGTTAAGTATTTTTGCATCAATGTTCATGAGGGATATTGGTCGATAGTTCCCTTTCTTAGTTGTGTCTTTGTGTGGCTTGGGTACCAAGGTAATTGTAGCCTCATAAAAAGAGTTTGGCAATTTTCATTCTGCTTCTATTGTGTGGAACAATTTGAGAAGTACTGGTATTAGCTCTTCTTTGAATTTCTAGTAGAGTTCTACACTGAAACCATCTGGCCCTGAGCTTTTTTTGGTTGGGAGACTTTTGCTGACTACTTCTATTTCATTAGGAGTTATAGCTCTAATTAAACTGCCTGTCTGTTCTTGATTTAGATTGGTAAGTGATATCTATCCAAAAAATTGTTCATTTCTTTTATATTTTCAAATTTTGTGGAGTACAGGTTTTCAAAGTATGACCTGATGATTCTCTGGATTTCCTCAGTGTCCAATGTTATGTCCCCCTTTTCATTTCTGATTTTGTTAATTAGCATGCTCTCTCTCTCTCTGCTTTTTAGTTTGGATAAAGTTTTGTCTATCTTGTTGATTTCCTTGAAAAACCAACTCTTTGTTTCATTGATTCTTTGTATTGTTTTCCTGGTTGCTACATTGTTGATTTCACTTCAAGCAGAGGAAGGAGGGTGGAGGGCTACAATTTGCATTTATTTGATCTCCTTCAGTTGTCTTACTGATGTAGCTAGCACCTCAAATACTGTATTGAATAGGTATGGAGAGAGTGGACAACCTTGTTTTGTTCCAGATTTTAGTAGAATTGTTTTGAGTTTCTCTTCATTTATTTTGATGTTCGCTAAGACTGTTGAGGTATATCCTTGGTATCCATAATCTCTCCAGGACTTTTACAATGAATGAGTGTTGGATTTGTCAAAGACCTTTTCTGCATCTAATTATATGATTGGGTGGTTCTTCTCTTTCAGTTTGTTTATGAAGTAGTGGATTACATTTATTGGTTTATGAATGTTGAATAATCCCTGAATCTCTGGGATGAAGCCTACTTGATCATGGGGGATGATTCTTTTTGATGTGTTTTGATTTGGTTTGCAAGTATTTTATTGAGTATTTTGCAACTATGTTTATAAGGCAAATTGGTCTGTAATTTTCTTTGTTGGATTTTGTGTGGTTTGGGTATCAGCATAACTGTAGCTTCATAAAATAAATTAAACAATGTCCTTTTGTTTCAATTTGTGGAGTAATTTGAGGAGTATTGGTGTTAACTCTTTGAATGCCTGGTAGAATTCTCTACTAAAACCATCTGGCTCTGGGCTTTGTTTGTTTGGGAGACCTTTAATGGTGGCTTCTATTTCACTATTGGTTATAGGTCTGTTTGCCATGCTTATTTAACTTTGATAAGTGCTACCTTTCTAGAAACTTATTCATTTATATTAGATTTTTAATTTGGTGGAGAATAGGTTTTTAAAGAATGTCCTTATGATTCTCTGAATCTCCTTGGTGTCTATTGTTATGTTCCCCTTTCATCTCTAATTTTGTTGATTTGGATATTCTCTCTCTGCCTTTTAGCTCATTCGAGTAAGGATTTGCCGATTGTGTTGATTTTCTCAAAGAGCCAACTCTTTGTTTCATTGAGTTTCATTTTTTGTATTGTTTTTTTCTTGTTTGTTCTATTTTCTTGATTTCAACCTTGAATTTGATTGTTTATTACCGCTACTCCTTTTGGGTGTGATTTCATTTTATTCTAGAGCTTTTAGGTGTGCTGTTAAGTTACTAGCATGAGATTTCTCCATTTTTTTTGTAGGCCCTTAGTTATATGAACTTCCATCTTAGAACTGCCTATTATGTCCCATGAGTTTGGTTATGTTGTGTATTAATTTTCATTCAACTCTAGGAAGTCTTATTTCTTTCTTAATTTCTGTCTTGATCTATTTTTTTTCATTCCGTAAGTATCCATGAGTTTGTAAGGTTTCTGTTGTTGATATCCAGCTTTAATCTGCAGTGGTCTGATAGGATGCAGGATGCTATTTAAATTTTATTGTATCTGTTTAGACTTGCTTTGTTGTCAATTCTGGAGGAAGTTGCATGGGGTACAGAGAAGGCATATTCTTTTATGTTGGGGTGAAATGTTCAAATACCTGTTAGGTCCAATTGGTTTATAATGTTACTTAGCTCTAGCTTATCTCTTTTTAGTTTTTATCTGGTGAGAGTCAGGTACTAAAGTCTCCCACTATCAAAGTGTGAGAGTCAATATTTGTTTCCAGCTGTCACAGGGTTTCTTTTATGAACTTGGGTGTCCTTGCATTCATTGAAAAGATGTTAAGGATAGTAATGTCCTCTTAGTGGATTTTTCCTTTGATGAGTATGTAGTGTCATATTCTAGCCTACATCTTATTAGTTGTGGTTTGAGGTCTATTTTTGAAGATATTAAAATTGTTATAAAGCTTTCTGCTTAAGTCCATTGGCTTGGAGTATGTTTTTTCATCCCTTTACCCTGAAATGATGTCTATCCTTGATGCTAAAGTATGTTTTTTAGATGCAGTAGAATAACAGATCTTGTTTTCATATTTAATCTGTAAATCTATGTCTTTTTATTGGGGGAATTAAGAAATTTATGTTGAGAGATATCAATGAATGACATTTGTGGAATTTTCTTATTTCGTTGTTATGGCATGTATGTGTTGTGCATGTGCGTGTGCGTGTGCGTGTGCGTGTGTGTGTGTGTGTGTGTGTGTGTGTGTGTGTGAGTGTGTGTGTTTTCCCTCTTTTCATTATTTATTTATTTATTTTTACATCTTGACTGTTTCCCCTCCCTACTCTCCTCCCAGTCCCTTCTTCCCACCTCCCTCTTCCCCTCTCTCTCCCTTCTTTCCTTTTTTCTTTCTTTTGAGACAGGGTTTCTCTGTGTAGCTTTGCAGCTTGTCCTGGCACTACTCTATAGATCAGGATGGCCTCGAACTCATGGAGATCTGCCTGCCTCTGCCTCCTGAGTGCTGGGATTAAAGGTTTGCACCACCTATGTCAGGCTTAAGTTTTTCTTTTCTTTTTTTATTGCACTTCCCATCTTATCACCAAATTTTGATTTGATAATCTGGAATTATTCCTTGTGTTTTCTTAGGTGTTGGGTGTGATTACCCTATTTAGGTTGGAGTTTTCCTTTTAAAATCTGTAGGGCTGGATTTATAGATAGACATTGCTTAAACTTGGTTCTATCATGGAATGTCTTATTTTCTCCACCTACTGTGATTGAGTTTTGTTGGGTATAGGAGTCTGGGTTGGCATCTCTAGTTTCTTCGAGTATACAGAATACCTGTTCAATCCCTTTTGGTTATTAAAGTCTCCATTGAGAAGTCAAGTGTTATTCTAGTAGTCTGCCTTAATATGTTACTTTGTCTTTTCCCTTTGCAGCTGTTAATATTCTTTCTTTGTTCTGTGCATTCAGTGTTTTTCCAAAGGGACTTTCATTTCTGGTCCAGAAGTTTGGTCTTCTTTATGCTTCTTTTACTTCAATAGATATCTCCTTCTTTAGGTTAGGAAAATTTTCTTCTTTGATTTTGCTGAAAATATTTTCTGGGTCTTTGACCTGGGTTTCTTTTCCTTCTTCTATTCCTATTATTCTTAGATTTGGTCTTTTGTTAGTGCATCAGATTTCCTTTTTTTTTTGTGCCAGGATATTTTTTATTTTTTTAATTTTTAATTTTATTTTATTTTATTTATTTTTTGATTCTTCAGCTGAGACAGCAAGAAAGATGGTTACTGTACACAGTTACACTTGGCTACAAGTGAGAACAGAATAAGTCTAGAACTCGGCAGGTTCCCAGCCAAGGGCCAGCAGAACTGTTTGGGTTGTAAGGAAGGCAGGCAGGTCTCAGAGGTGGTGTCTCTGAAGCAGATGGTGAGGTTCCAGGTCTATTGAGACTTATGCTGACAGTAGCACACAGTCCAACAGCTTGTACAAGCATCCTGTCCTGGCCTTCGGAATCCCTTACTTCTGCTCCTCGGCCATGCTGTGTGGATCAGCTGGTTTACTTGGACCTCTGCCTCATCTTTCTTCTCTTGCATTTCAGCCTGCACATTCACTTCTTCCTCCCCTTTGCTCTCATGGTGCAGGAGTCCCAAGGAAGATGGAGCTAAGGTAGAGAGCCAGGATATATTTTAAAGGTTAACATTTTCTTTGACTGAGGTATCCATTTATTCTATCATGTGTTCAATGACTGAGATTCTCTCTTCCATCTCTTGCTTGCATTTTGTTGTTAAAGTTTGCCTCTGTGGTTCTTGTTCTAGTTTCTAAATTTTTCGTTTCCAGATTCTCCTCAGTTTGGGTTTTCTTTATTGATTCTTTTCCTACTTTCAGGTCCTGACTGTTTTTTTTTTTTTTTTCATTTTCTTCCACTGTTTGTGTTTTCATAGATTTCTTTAAGGGATTTTATTCATTTCATCTTTAAGTATCTCGGTCATATTCATAATGCTATTTTAAAGTCTTTATGAGGGGGCTTTATCTATCCTGCAATACTCAGGGCCCATTATGGTAGGGTTGCTAGTCTCTAGTGAAGACACACAGTCTTGGCTAATATATTGATGGTGTTTTAGGCATATGGGATTTGGAAGGCCATAATTTATGTGCTGATATCTGGTCTTGTCTTTGTTGGGTGATTGTTTTGTTTCTTGATTTCTGATGCCCTCTGTGGTTCTTAGGAGAATGTGTTGCCTGTAGGAAGTTATTCTGGGATCCTGATAGGTGTAGTCACTGATGTTCCAAGTATAATGTATCTCTAGGTATTAGGAGGTGATACTTAGAAGGGGATAGGCTGGGGGATGTGTTGGTGAGTGAGTCCACATGAAGGAAGAAAGCAGGGTGTTATCTATCTATCTATCTATCTATCTATCTATCTATCTATCTATCTGGGTGTCTAGTAGGATCTTCTTAGTTCCCTGGAATCAGAGCAGAGAGTGAGGATTCCCACAGAATGCCTGTTGGAGTTGGGAAATGGGATGAAGCAGTGAGATCAGGGAAGTAAGTTTGGAGGGGTAGATCTGTGTGCTCTACTGGAGGCCGGGTGAGAGGGAATGGGAGGCTGCAGCAGGTGGTCTGCTACAGAGTTGGGGATAAGACTGTGGCATTGGATTTGGAGGAGCAGAGGGTGAGGTGAAGATCTGCAATTAGCTTACCCGATTCCTGGCCAGAGTTGCCTGTGGGTTCCCAGGGAGTACCCACTGGAGTAAAGCAATGGGTTAGGCGGAGAAGACTTGGGAGTTCCACTGGAGCTGGGGGCAGCTGGGGGAGGGTGGCCTCAAAAGGTGGTCTGCTGCTGAGCTAGGGATGAAATGTGAGTGGGTAGGGATTGGGGGTGGGGATTTGGAGAGGAGGGACAGGTGAAGGTCTGCAGTTAGCCTACCTGCTTTCTGGATGGAGTGCTGGAGAAGATGTTTAAGGACCCTGAATGAGATGATCAAGTATGTAGAGAGGAAGAGGCACAGATCACCAAGAACTGAAGCCTGGGAGTTTTGGAGCCTAAAAGATGAGTAAAAGGAGGAGGAAACAGATGGGAGATGCATCTATCAGATTACAAACTTTTGGGAAAGAAGCCATTTCTTTGGACTTTTTTTAAATTTAGCATTTGACATGATAAATGTATGTATTAAAATTAATGTTACATTAGATGTCTTGTAGATGACATTAATCTATGCACATCCTTAGGGTCCAGCTGAACTTGTTTTGTGTTGGAACAATTCAACTGTCATCTTTCTTCGGACAGGCTGTCTGGTGTGTTGCAATTATAGCTGTTCTTGAATTTCTCTTGTGTAGAGTGGACAGTCATTCTCAGCACACCACATGCTATTTGATGACATGCCAGATTCTTGGAGGCTAATGCATACACCATATGTATAAAAGCCCCCCTATAGTGCATATGCTTGCCCCAATGAACTTGTTATAATCCCCTTTTCACTTGTAATTTTCTATTAATAGTAAATCAAGCAAGGAAGCTATTATATAGAGTTTCAAGTTAGGGGAAGAGGGACAGTTTTGTATCAGGTAACTAAATCAAGGACATATTTCCTTGCTTCCCTCTCACTATATTGCAGAAAGTTAACAGTAGAGACATAGAGAAGCCCTGGTTCACTTGAAATAAAACATTGATGCACTGAAATGAAGTTCCCATGGAAACCATTTGTGAACCATTAACCTCAAAAGAACTTTCCCTGGTGTTATATCTTGCATGTAGAACTCTCCAAAGCTCCTAGAGACAAGCAAACAATTTATGAATCCTTAAGGTCTCCCCCTAGCTGTCATGGTCTCAAAGAATGCTTGCTCTGTGGGACATTATGATTATTTTTATAACGGTTTGATATTATGCATTTCTCAATTATGTGTAGTGGGCTTAATAACAGAAGACAGAAATCATTAGTCTCCATCTGAGATGTGGATAGTTATGTGTTAGTTGGCCAATGAGATGCTGTTATGGCTGAGACTGAGTTGGGAGTTAGTAAATACTCATTGATATATGTGCACTCACCACAAAACATAAACCTGCTGTCATGTGTATGGTGGTGGTGGCTAGGTTTGGCTGGAGGGAGATGGACTTTTGAGTTAAAATTTTGAAACAATTTCAAAAAGTGTCTAGGCATAACTTGGCTAAAACTATTATAAACACTTTGATAACTAAACCTTGAATTTCCTCAAATGTTATTTCTTGGCTATGAAATTTATCATCTTATTCTCTGGTAAGAGATGTAGAATGTAAGTTGTTAAACAGTGCCTTACCAGAACTTACGTTAATCTCAGTCAGTGATCTGTAGAGTTGACTCATGATTGCCTAAATCCCCGGCAAGGTCTTCCACACTTCTGTCCTGTTACTATATCCAGAAATTTCTCCCATTAGTGTCACTCACTCTTCTGAGCCAACTTACCACTTTTAAGTTTCAGGGCAAAAATGTGATGCCTTGGGGGAGGTCTTGTGTCAAGCAAGCAGTGGATACTGGTATGATAGTCGAATAATTGATTTCCTCAAACAACACTTCTCAAATCTTATGTTCAGATGTCAGATAACTAGTTAAAACTGGAATGTTTCTCCCCTTTCTACTTCTCTGAGTGGTTTAACTTTTCTTCACAGAACTTTTCCTGTTCATGTTTTTTTTTCCACATTTCATATATATCTTCTCTCTTCTTGCACTTGAATAATGCCCTATAAGTATACAACTTATTATTTTCCTATATGGGATGATGATGATGATGATAATAATAATATTTATTATTCTACTCTGGGGTAGAATAAAGTAGCTCAGAAGAATTTCTATGACCAGAAGCTGTCCAATGCATTCTTGGTCAAAGCCATCAAATCCCTATTGCTAGACTTAGGGACAATGCCTGGCCTGTCAGACATTAACAAATGATAAGTATCTGTCAAGCATTTGTTTTTAATCATCACTATTAATCTGTCTGAGCAGATAATAGGATGAAATAGTAAACTTCTTTATATTTTAGCTTGGATATAGTCAAGTGATTTTTGTCACATGAGTGAAATGATGACTCTCCTCTTCGGGTGTCTGAGAGCCTCTAACTTTACTTTTCCTGCCTCTAGTACTTTTTACCCTTCTTTAAAACGACTGTTAAAAAATCTATTTAGAGATTCTAGATCCTTGTAATTAATTACACTGCTTCAGAGAACTTGTGACACTTCCAGGGAGACAGTGTAGGCAATGATTCAGACTGTTACTGGAGTTGGAGAGATCAAAGGGGATTCAAAACTCTGGAGTGAGCCTTCTCATTTATAAACTGACAAAATTTTTAGAACCACTAAATGATGTAGTATATATTTATTATGTACAACATGATGCTTTTAAGTATGTAACCATTGTGTGATGGTTAAATGCAGCTAGCTAAAAAGTGCACTAATGTATGTATTTGGGCACAAACAGGACAGCATTATTTGTACATTGTTGTGATGCCTGACACAGTGCTTGGTAAATAGCAAGTGCTCCATACTAGATGGTAAAAATTATTTCCCCTTAATACTTTGTGTTTAATCACGTTCAAGAAGATGTAACTTAAAGGAAAAAACAACTCATTAAAAGCCACTTGAAGCATCATCAAGGGTGCAATGAAACATTTCCTTAGGAAGGCAGACTCTGGGGAAATGGTCCCGTGGGAGCTCACTGAGATTTCCAACAAAAGCCTCAGCTCCCTGCTTTTCACGGTGCTAGGGAAAGATGCTTCCTGCTTCCCTAGTAGCTGTCCAGGAGTCTTACATCAAAAGAACAACCAGAGAGCTAGCTCTCCATCCAATTCTGCATGAGAACCAAGATAAACTACAAGTTTTGATTCTAGATGCAGAGAAGTAAAAGTAGAGCTGTCTGTACAGTGCACTATCAGTTTCCTTTCCTCTAGACCAATTGAGTCACCCAGAAGGAAATGGATGGGAGGCAGTAAAGGTAGGCTCCAAGCTGAACCAGTAAACCGGTGAAGCGTGAGCGTTTGCCTGACCCACAGCTTCCTGCTCCATAGCAGTTAGCAGCACTCAGCTCAGGATCCAGGTGATTGTAACTCCCCTGCATTAGCAGCTCAGTAGCATTGTGACTTCACCTGTAAAGTTCTTCACCTGCAAAATTACAGACCGGCCAGCGTTTAGAAAGTGTTCCATAGTTAGTGTCAGTAAATGTTCCGTTCTTTTATTCTTGCCCCCTCCTTTGGCTTTCCCGTACTTCATGGTGTGTAACTACTCCCTCTTTCTCTTAATAGCTCATTTTTGTTTGTTTGTTTTACCTTCACAGACACCCTGGAGGAGAATGGCCGCAGAGAACACCTCCTCGGTGGCAGAGTTCATCCTTGTGGGCTTAACAGACCAGCCTGAACTGCAGATCCCATTCTTCATCATATTTCTCATTTTCTATGTGGCGACTGCGGTGGGAAACCTGGGCTTGGTCACCTTGATAGGGCTGAACTCTCACCTGCACATTCCCATGTACTTCTTCCTCCTCAACTTGTCCTTCATAGATCTCAGTTACTCCACTACACTCACCCCTAAAATGCTGGTGGGGTTTATTCTGAGAAAGAATATCATTTCCTATGAAGGGTGTATGACTCAGTTTTTCTTCTTCTGCTTCTTTGTCTTTTCAGAGTCCTACATCCTGTCAGCAATGGCATATGACCGCTATGTTGCCATCTGTAAACCGTTGCTGTACAGGGTCACCATGTCTCCCCAAGTATGTTCTTATCTTTTGTCGGGTGTCTATGGGATGGGGGTTTTTGGGGCTGTGGCCCATATGGGAAACCTACAGTTTATCACCTTCTGTGCTGACAACATCATTAATCACTATATGTGTGACATCATTCCCCTCCTTGAGCTGTCCTGCAACAGCTCTTTCATCAATTTGTTGGTGGTTTTTATTGTTGTGACCATTGGCATTGGAGTGCCCATTGTTACCATTTTTATATCTTACGGTTTCATCCTCTCTAGCATTCTCCACATCAGCACCAAAGAAGGCAGGTCAAAAGCTTTTAGTACCTGCACTTCCCATATTATTGTAGTCTCTCTCTTTTTTGGGTCAGGAGCTTTTATGTACCTCAAGCCACCTTCTAGTTTGCCCCTGGATCAGGGAAAAGTGTCCTCTGTTTTCTATACTGCTGTAGTGCCCATGTTCAACCCATTGATCTATAGTTTGAGGAATAAGGATGTCAAGATTGCTCTGAAGAAGACCTTGAGCAGAAAAATCTTCTCATGAATGTGCTTTGGAATTAACACCCAAAGCTTTATTAGGAGATTTTTAAACAGTTATTATTTTTCAGTAGTGAAAGTCAGTGCTTCCTACACTATAACAATAGAACTTAAAACCTCATTCTCAAAAATATTTTAATTGTCTACTCAGTTGCCTCGAGATTATTCTTTATTTTGCAGAAATTGTTTTTATAATGATAAAATATGCCTAAAAATAACCCAGTCCAATCTATTCATATAATGTGCTGCAAACTGGTGATTTCTAAAGGTTTTACAGGGTAACTACTGATGTACATGCTCCCGACACTAGCGCTGGAACTGACATACAGGCCTTTGAATTCCAATAACATTTTTTTCCTTTTAGACCCATTTTCTTGTTCCACCCTTTCCATGGCCAGTTTCATCCCTTTAAGCTTGCCACAGATGTTTGCATTTAAACAAATCTGACTGCATTTTCAGCCATGCCATTCAGCTTAATCTTTGGAATATCATTTTTACAAGCATATTGGAGGTGAAAACTTAGGTTGAGAAAGAAATGTTTTTAAGACACTTCAAGTATGAGAATGAATGAGAACAATGGACCCAAGAACCAGGCACCTGCACTCCCTCAAGTGGTATTCAGAGCCTTGCAGACCCAGACTGCTTCTCAGATACCTTAATGACTGTAAGATGCTCCATAGGACCTTCATTCATTCGTTCTTTTTCCATAAATGGAGACAGAATTTGGGACTTCAAAGGTATGGAAAATAGTAACAGGTTTGGACGTATGTTAATTATATTGGGTAAAAGGAAATAGAGCTTTATAGAGAGATTTAGAAGGATAATGTTTTTAAAAATCAGTATACATCGTTGACAGGAATGCTTCTTTGTAAACTCTTTGAAAGATGCTTTGAATTATGAGTTTTTCTTAGGAAAGTTCTCTTTATCATATTAGAGAAAGCAGTTTGGAAAACTGTCTTCTTTTCCCCTTTGGAATGATTCTATTATTCAATAATGTACAAGTTTTCACAGAAGGTGAAGCTCAGTGGAAACTATATTTCCAATAATGAGGTTGAGTGCAAGACTGAATTCAGGTACATGGATTAGGGGGAGGAATGGTGGGAAATTAGTACAACGTAGGCAAATGAAAAAGTGCCCAACTTCTTTTGCTTTTTATTTAGGAATATTATCATATAATATTTGTACAAAATAATGCATTTCACTTTCACTTTTCATACGTATAGCGAGTTTATTTCTATCATGACCACCTCCCACTATCTCTTTTTATACTTTCTCCTGGTAGGTGCCCTCTCCTCACAAATAGCCTCCCTTTAAGAGTGGAAACCATTTTTGTTTAAAAATCTAGATTCTGCATACAAAGGAAAATATGACATTTACCTTTGTGTGTCTGATTTTTTTCACTTATTATTGTGTTATGTAGCACAACCCTGTTCCTAGAATGGTCTTGTTTGTAGCTGAATAAAACTTCATTGTGTATGTATATCAGATTTTCTTTATTCATCCATCTATTGACAGGTGTCAAAGCTGATTCTATAATTTTGGTTGTTGTGATTTGTAAGAGACAGGCATGTATAGGTATTACTATAGTGTTCAGACTTTGATTGCTTTTTGTCTTTATTCAGTGGTTTAGCTGGATCATATAATAATTCTAATTTAAGTTTCCAAGGAACTTCTGTATTGTTTCCATAGTAACTAAACCAATTTGCCTTCTCACCAAGAAGTAGGTACAGGTTCTTTTCCCCCAAATTTTGATGGCATTTTTTTTCTTTTAATGATCTCCTGACTGAGGTCCATTTCTTTTAAAATTGAGGTGTGATCTTATACAGCAAAGTATATGAATATCAAGTGTTTAATGGATTTCCCCCTCAGTATGTAAGGTTACACAGCACCACTTAGACCTACAGTAGGCAATTTCCAGCATTTCAGAATGTTCTGGGCTGTTCTTTTCCAGTAAAATTCCTAGTAAATTCATTCTCTTCCTGGAAATACCAGTCCTTCTCCCTCTTTTTGCTTAGGCTTGAGCTTCATATTAGGAGTCTATATAAATAAAACAAAATAAAATAAAATAAAAAGTGTATTTACTTTTCATTTTACTTTATTTTGACAGTGCTGGAATCCAGGGTCATGCACATATCAAGCATGTGCTCTGGTATTGAGCAGCATCTATAGCTTACCACATTATCTTTTGACTGCTGCCTATTTTCCTTGTGAATGGCATCACAATATTTTTCTTAAGTTTTGCTCTTTAGTAAGTACTCTGCTGTCCAAATGCACAATTTTATTTGCTATTGTCTTAGCGGGTATTTGTTTATGGAATCTACATATTATCAATAAAGTTTCCATGAAAATTGTCAAGAAAATATTTTGTCTAGAGTGTACTCTTTTTTTTTGTTTTGTTTTGTTTTTTGAGACAGGGTTTCTCTGTGTAGCTTTGGAGCCTATCCTGGCACTTACTCTGTAGACCAGGCTGGCCTCGAACTCATAGAGATCTTCCTGCCTCTGCCTCCCGAGTGCTGGGATTAAAGGCGTGTGCCACCAACGGTGGGCTAGAGTGTACTCTTATTTCTCTTGGGAATGTACATATGTGAGTATCCTGGACCACAGGATTTCTATTGTTTTCTTTTATTGAATTTATTTTTTCCATTTTTAAATTTAAATTAGAAACAAGATAGTTTTATATGTCAATCCCAGTTCCCTCTCCCTCCCCTCCTCCCCCGCCTCCCACTAACTCCCTACATACCCTTTCTGCTCCACAGGGAGGGTGAGGCCTTCCATGGGGGAATCTTCAGAGTCTGTCATTGCTTTTGTAACAGGGCCTAGCCGCCCCCCCCCGCCCCCGCGCTTGCCCCTGTGTGTCTAGGCTGAGAGAGTATCCCTCTATGTGGAATGGGCTCCCAAAGTCCATTCATACGCTAGGGACGCTAGGGATAAATACTGATCTACTACCAGAGGCCCCATAGATTTCGGAGGCCTCCTCACTGACACCCACATTCATGGTGTCTGGATCAGTCCTATGCTGGGGTCCATGAGCTCCCCCTTGTTCAGGGCAGTGTTTCTATGGGTTTCACCATCCTTGACCACAGGATTTCTATCACCAAGTTATCTTACAAAGTTTTAAAACTGTTTTTGTCTTCACCAACAGCAGTTAGGTAAGGGTCTTTCTTTTATATATGAACTTTTGCTATTTTCAGTATTCTTACTTTAGCATTCTCCTGGCTGGGCAGTGCAATAGTACTATAAACAATTTTTAAAAAGTTTCCTGGAGAAACAGTGATGTTGGAGATTTCTTATATGTTTATCAGCTATTTGGATATTGTCCTCTGTGAAGTGTCTAGTCAGTCAGTTCTTTTTCTTACTTAAAACTGTGTTAGTCTCTGACTGTGTGTGTGTCTGCTCATGTGTGTAGGTTCATGTCTGTGGGTGCACATTTGTATGGAGGCCAGAGATCAGCATCAGGTGTCATTATCCAGGTGCTGTCCACCGTGTTTGTTAATATGGGGTCTCTTGCTTGGCTTGGAGTCCACTGATTGGTTAGGCTGCTTGGCTAAGAAGCCCCGAGAGCTGCCTGTCTCTGCATCTCTGCAACTGGGACTGTAAACATGAGCCATCACACCTGGCTTTTTTACATGGGTCCTGTCCTCATGTTTTCACGGCAAACATTTTGTTAACCCAGTTTTCACCAATCCATTGTTACTCTTAAGAAAATTGATTTAAGTTTCAAAAAACAAATTTGGATCCAACTTTTTTTTCAGAAATATATAATAACAGTTACTATTTAAGTCTATGACTTGGTTCATTTACATGATTGTTTTATGTCTTTTGGTGACACGTATTTAGTTTTAATAGTCAATATACCAATTTTTCTTTTTGTTATTAGTGCTTTGTTACATTTACGTTTTCTTATGCACAAGTCTCAAAGATATTTTCATATAATCAGATCTTTGATTAATTTCAAATCAACAGTAATATAGTATATAGAACTATAGTTGTATTAGTTGTATTAGTTATTGTATATAGAATGAGAATGTAACATTTTTCAAAGACATTAAGTTGCTTTCACATCATTTATTGAAGGGACTATTTTTCTTTCAATTGTTTTGGATATCTTCATGTGGGCTTATTTGAAGATCAAGTGACAATAATTTTATGGGACTGCTTGGAAAGGAGGCTGGAAGTCAAAGTACTATATCCTGTGGCCAAGTGTTCAATGGACATGATAAGAAATGACATTCTTCTCTTGTTTTCAAATGGAATCATAATTTTTTTAAAAAAGCATTTGATACCTTTTATTTTAAGTATTTAAAATTTAAATTTCAAAAAATTATCACTAACATGTAGAAATACAGCTTCTCTTTATATATTCAGTGCATAGATTTTGCTAATTTCACTTATTGATTCTAGAATTTACTAAAATATAAAAAAATCAGAAAATCTTATTTTTATATTTCTATCTGTACAATTATGTCATTGCAAAAAAGACAGGATGATTGTTCTTGAACAGTCACGTCTATTTTCCCTTTGTATTGATACTTCCTACATAGTGGTGAATAGAAATAAAAATAATGGAGAGGGAGGAGCGATGAGCAAAGGGGTCAAGACCATGCTGGGGAAACCCGCAGAAACAGCTAACCTGAGCAAGTGGGAGTTCATGGACTCCAGACTGACATCTGGGGAACCTGCATAAGACTGAATCAGGCCCCCTGAACTTGGATGTCAGTTGGGGGACCTGGGAAGTCTATGAGGCCTCTGGCAGTGGAACCGGTATTTATCCCTAGTCCCTGAATGGGTTTTGGGAGCCCAGTGCCTGTGGAGGGATACTTTCTTAGCCTAGATACATGGGGGAGGGCCTAGGTCCTGCCCCAAATGATGTGACAGATTTTGATGATCTCCCATGGAGTGATCTCCCATGATCACCGTCCTTGAGGAGTGGATTGGGTAGTGGGATGGGGGGAGGGTTGGTGGGCAGAATGAGAGGATTGGAGGTAGAGGGAACTGGGATTGGTATGTAAAATAAGATTGTTTCTAATTTAAATAAAAATTAATTTTAAAAAATAATGACTCTTCCTGCCATTTGCTATGTCTTTAGAGTAAAGTAATTTAGGATTTTACCATGGAGCATGATGTCTACTTTTTCTATACTGTTGCAGAAAACAATGTTTGGGTTATGAGTGAATGCCTAGGAGTTTCCATTTAAAAAGGGTTTTCCCCTTAATAGAAAATTCTTCAAAAACAGGAGAATGCTAAAAACAACACAGTTAAAACAATTTAATAAAAATAAACTGTCAGAGAAAGACGTGTAAACCAAGGCAATGTAGTAAGCATTATGATATAATGGATATAATGCTAGAGGAACTTCCTTGTTCAGCCGAGAGCTGCACTCTGAAGAGACTGACAGGCGTAGCTTCCTGATGATCACAGTCATGTAACCTGTGTTAGGTTGAGAATAAAGAACACAATTTAGAGTTTTGTTTCACTGTACATAATGATCTGCGATGATGTCTAGCAATGATCCCGAGACCATCTGAATCCCTGAAGATGTAACAGATCAGAGACAAATTGTTCCTGTACAAAAAGTAGGAGTTCTTTGTTAAAAAAAAAGACTTCTATTCTTCAATACTTATGTTCCTCCTCCTACATGTAACCATCACCAGATATATTATAGATATAATTGCTAGATTATAGGCCTGTTTCTTTAAGACACTGGTCAATTTAAGAGACCAGATCTTATAGCCTGAAGAAAGTAGCCTTCTCCTAACCCAGTTCTCATCTTAGGACTGAATTGGGAAGCTGTTCTGTGCATGTTAACATCTCCTAATTAATCGTATCTGGTTCCTTTGTGCTCATTGTCACTTCCACTATGTTGAACTAAATCAGTTGGTGTGGAACTTCCTACTGCTCCTGAAAACATATAAAAGTCAGATATCCCCTTCATTTGGGGGATTTCTCTGGACTTCACCTGCCACTCTGTCTAGGCTGCTCTCTCTCTCTCTCTCTCTTACTCTTAGTTTAAGCCATCCCTTTAAATGAAGTTCTTCACCAGGTTTTAAAGGGAAGCCAGTCTTTTCCCTAAGACCCTGGTATGCTCTTTCTGACACAGTGCATTGTTCCTTTGTAATGCTTATCTCTCTCTAGGAAAATGATGCCCTCTACTTCTCTTCAACCCAACCCATTTTTGGATGGTAATTATGTGTCAGCTCCTTTTATGAACCAACCCTCATTGCTTCTCCTTCTTTTATATTTAACACATCAAGCACAGCTCTATTTCTGTTGGTGCTTACTCGCCTCTCTATACATTCATTCGATAAAGTTTCAGAAAAGATTATTTAATTGTGTGTCTTCCAATAGAAATGTTCTGGAAAGGAGGGAGTAGAGGGAATTGCTGTTGAAGAAAATGACTGGACACAGAAAGTCCTGAGATACTGTTACCTGTCACCTTAGGTTCCATGTATGTTAAAGAAGTTAGGGAACAGAAATTGTTGGAAGAAAATGAATTTATTTGCAGTTCAGCCAAACAGGGGTATATGAGTGGGCTGCAGGAGGTCTCTCCCCCATGCTTGTGATCATTTTACAACTTACAGAAAATCATGTGGCAAAGGTTATAACATGTAAATTTATGTATGAGATAAGTTAACTAGTCCTTTTGATGGGAAACCCCTCACTTGTTCTTGTCTGGCAGGACTTTTTGTTAGGAGTAGATGTAGTGGAGGCCAGCTTCAAGCGCTGACTTCTGCACATCTACACTGTAAGTGTAAAAAGATGGTAGTTTCATAGCTAGAGGGATGTGTCCAAGGACCTTTCTACAGATTACTTCTTTTCCTGTCTACTCATTTGTAAAATCTAAAACATTTAATTTCATAAATAGAGAGAGATGGAGGAAATAGATAATGTAATTATAGTTTCAAAACATGAAAACAGTTGTTAAAAATTAATACCCGGCAAATGGAAGCCTCAGACATTTACCACTGGACTAAATAGTAGAGTCAGTGCAAATCTTAGCCTGCAAACATAAAACTGAAAAGTTAAGCCACACCAAAACTTCCAACTGTAGATCTGTTAATCTCAGTTCCCATAACCCAGTATATCACATCTGTTTTCACCAAAAATTAACAAGGCATATGGAAAGACTAAAGTCGAAAGAGATGAAATGAGCAATAGAATCATACTTGGCGACCATGCTGGAATTATCATTGAAAACTGCAGGTAAACTGAGGGCATTAATGGAAGTAGCAGAGAATAGTGTCAGCAGAAAATGAGAACTATAAGAAGAAATTGAAAGAAAATACTGAAAACCTGTGTAACAGAAATAAAAAAATTGCTCTTGATAGGCTCATCAGTTGACTGGCCATAAAAATCACTGGTTTTGAAGATATGTTATGGAAATATCCCACAATGAAATGTAAAGAGAAAATGCAATGGAAGAAGGGGGGCAGAATCCACATGAATTCTAACATGCAGTGAAAATAGCAGAGGAAAAGAAAAAAAGAACTGAAGAAAATGGAAGTGGCACCTGTGCTGACAGTTGTTGAGAATTAGCCATAGACTACATCCATGTATCCAGACCTCACTAAGTACAAAGCAGTATGATACTGAGATGTCTCCATCCAGTCCTGTCATCGTCTACTAGCAGGAAACCAGCCAAAGAGGAAATCTTGAAAGGAGTCAGAGGAAACATACCCATATTTTCTAAAAGGTTTTGTCCATAAAGACGCATGAACAAGGGTTTCCTAGATTTCTATTCAGAAACCACACAAACAACAAAAGATGGGTTGGGATGTAGCTCAGTTGGCAGATGGCTTTCTTACATTCTTGAAGCCCCGGGTTGATCCTAGACACCTTGTTAAGTCAGGCATAATGATGAAGAATGTACTCCTGTGGATGAATACTTAAGAGCATTATTGTAGAGCATTATGAGAATTCTATTTTTAAGTTTTTTGGGGAACTCCATGCAAATTTTCATAATAGCTTTTGTTAGTCAGGATTCTCTAAAGGAACAAAACTGATAGAATATATATATCTTCTCCCAAGTGGCCTGGAACTCACCATGTAGACCAAGATGACATAGATGTGTGTAGGTAGGTATGTGAGAGGGGCTTACATGCTACGAATTCAGTTTGGCTTCCATGTCCTTGTTGGTGGCAAGGGGATAGAGTATACATAAAAAATTTGATAAAGGGATATGGACAGAGCACTGATGGTGTGTGGTGCAGTTTTCAGCTGACAGAAATGTTTTCATGTCACTGCTTTGCTATTAGTGACAAACACACAAACAAAAAAGCCCATCACATCTGAATCTCCCATTTGTTTCTTGAGCTTCTCTTCTTTTTTTGGTGTGTTTATTATATTTTTAGGTTCTATCTGTTGAGGGACTTCTTTCTTCGCTGCTGGTTGTGAGTCAGTTACTAACCCTTAGAACAGAAGGTGCCAGCTTGTTTGCTGTTAGTGATATCTTGGCTTTCTCTGTCTTTGCTCTTTTTGGATGCTTAGAGTTGCAGCCATGGACTCTGTCCCACTTACCTTGGTTCTACTCTTTTTTTGACAAAAAGCTGCAGTTATCAACAATCCCAAGGCTCTTCTCCCTTGTCCTGACCTTCATGCCTGCTATTTGTGGGGTTATCTGGGTGGTGTGTGTCTTATCACTTCACTCCCTGTATTTCTGAGGGTGTCTCTGACTATGACTATGCCAGCTAGTCAGTCTGTCCTCCAGTCTCCCCTCTGACTTACTCTGTCCAGTTCCCTGATGTCTAGCTGATATGGGCTGTATTAGCTGACTCTTGCCTCTGTCTTAGTGAGCAATTAAGGGTGAGAAGTAGGTTGAGGTATATTTAGCATTCTGATCTGTTCCTGGGTTAGTACTGTAGGCTGAATCCACCCACATGGAGTCATATCCAAGCCAAGTAGCCCTCTACACACTGCTTCTTTTTGTCCACATCAGCCTACATGTGACAGTCAGCCTACATGTAGTAAAAGTGACTTTTTAATTAATCCTTCACTGTTCCTTTGATTTTGCATCACCGTACCTACAGTGTCATAAACCACAAGTCTTATCCTCCTCTTGGGTTCTAATCAAGAGGGCTCAGCTGTTGAATCAGAAAGTTCATCTTCCAAGCTCTCATCTTGTCAGCTTAGGTGACCATATAGCTCAAACAAAGGCAGGCTAAGCCGGTCGCATTTATACATTTGTGCATACATATACATACACATATATGTATGAAACAATAATAATCAAAGGAAAAGAGGCCCCCAGTTTCAGAGTGGGGGGCATAGTAAGAGTTAGAGGAATGGTATCTGAGAGGAGATGGAGGGAGAAAACAGAAAGTTGAAAGTGATGTGATTCTATCTTAATTAAAAATGTATTAAAACATAAAAATGAGTTAGGTTTCTAGGATTCAAGAGCAAAGCCTACAAACATTTTCATTTTGGTACATAAGAAGAAATATTATTGCGAACAATTCCTGTGAGAGGTCTGGTCTCTGGGCAGAGCAAGCATCCCCTGTAAGTGAGCATCTATCTTTCATGTTATTTTAGGATAAAGAATTTAGTATATTCTAATTTTTCTGACATTTCATTATTCACCCCCTTTAAAAGGTGGTGTTACTCTCCTAAGTGTTAGGATTGAAGTCCAACTGAGTGTGGGATGTGCTCTCCTCTGTCTTGAAGAGAATTCCTAAAGCTTTCCAGGTTTGGCTTTCACCTGGCTCACAAAACTTATATGTGAAGTAGAAGCAATTAGAAAATTTAGTAGTTCAGTACTTATCTCTAGCATAGGTGTGGATTTTGGGAACCCATTCCACATACAGGGATACTCCCTGAGCCAAGACACACAGGGGTGGGCCTTGGCCCTATCCCAAAGGATACGATATACTCTGATGACCCCCTATGGAAGGTCTCATCCTCCCTGGATAGCAGAAAGGATATGTGATATGTAGGGTTTTAATTGGGGTGGTGATAGTAGGGGAGGAGGTGAGGGAGAGGGAACTGGGATTGAAATGTAAAACAATCTTGTTTCTAATTCAAATAAAAAAAACATGGGTGGGGGAGAAAATTTAAACCTGGATAGAGATCTTAGCTCTACCCGCCACACAAATTTATCTACATTAAAAATTAAAAGCCCATATATATGAACTATTTAATATAGCTTTTGAAACAAATTCTCACTATGTAGTTCTTGCTGGCCTGGAACTCCCTTTGTATGCCAGGTTGGCCTTGCACTCATAGGGAGCCACCTGCCTCTGCTTCCTCATGCTGGGACTAAAAGGGAGTACAACCACACCCTTATCATTTTATTTCTTTTTGAGATAGGGTCATATATTTAGCCTAACTTGGATTCAAATTTGCCATGTGTTATGCAATGACTTTGGATTTCTAATCCCCTGGCCTTCATCTTTCAAGTGCAGGGATTACACTATGTAATTACACTAAGACAGATTACTTATTCCCCTAACTTCTCTGCTCCCAAGAATATTTTTTAATATACCTATTGATTTATCAACTAATGCCCCACCCCAAAAGGAAGTAGGTGTTTTTGGAAAAATGCCGTCTTTGGTGTGGTTAATTCCTCTGGTTGGAATGATTTGCCTTCTTTCCCACAGGTCAGCTTATAATTATCATTCAGGACTCAACAGCAATTAGTTTCCAACATAGCTCAACTGGACCAGACGTTTCCATAGCAACAAAGCTATAACGGTACACAGTATCTTAGTGAAAATGTGGGCTCAGTAAGTATATGACCAATCATCTGTCTTGGAAGCACATATAATAAGGAATAATTATTCTGCAATTGAAAAATTCAAAGAAATGGATAATGAACTATTTCATAGAGTGATCAATGGGAAGCTCAATGGAAATTATTTATACAGCATCATTCACGAAACAGATATTTATAAGACTGACTACGTAAGACTTAATGCCTACTATATTCATGACAATGAATCATTAAATGAGTTATACGGTGAGACCTAATGAACCTCATCAAAATTAGGGGATTACTTGATGGGTAATTATTTTCTAAAACGCACCTGAAAGCTTGATTTGGCATACACAGTCAACACCTGTCTGTGTAACAAGTAGATCCTGCTTGTGCTTATCCCACCATCACTGAAATTTCAAATCTGTCTTATTCTCTTTTTAGAAATAATAATTAATACACAAGATTAATTAAGAAAATGGCGACCTTAAGAGGATTTGTTTGTTGTTATTTTCTATCTATGAATATTTTGGCTGCATGCACTGCACATTTCTCTAGTCCTTATTGCATGTTTTTCCCCCTGCTTCCTGAATCCCGCCTCCTTCCCACAGGTGCAGTTTTGCAGTATGCTCCCTTTACTTAACAGAAATCTGAAGCTCTACTCCACAGACATTCTGAGCCATGGGAACCTTGAGCTCTGGTTAGTGCATAGCAACAAGAAAGAACTGAAAGGACAGCAAGTGCATAAAGTTTTTGGATGTTAGCAACAAGCAAAAACATCTCATTGTGAACTCCGCTCTCTTTAGGTCTTGAATCAGAAACGTGGGCTCTTTCTTCAGATGAAAGTGAGCAGCCTAAGGGGAAAAAGACACTAAGCTGAGAGCTCTAAAAACAAAAACTAAAAAATAGCCCATGTGTATCACAGAATAATGAAGTCCTCTAGGGTCCACATGCCACCCCAGCCTGTGGAGTGATGTGGTCTATTGGGCATATTTTGGGTTTAAGAAAAGAGCCAAAGGTACTGACATGTTTGAAGAGCTATCACAACTTGACTGAAGGAACTTCACTGAAAGCAAATGCTGCATATCAGTTTTCTATTCAACATCAGACCTGTCATTGCCCTGGCCAGTCTCACTTTAGGGTGGCTAAAAGTTATATATTGCATGTGCTGACACTGAAGTAGCATGGTCATTCTTGAAGCTATTGGGAAACCAAACCGAGCCAAGCCAAGCCAAGCCAAACCAAACCAAACTAAACCATGATGAGAAGCTTTGGAACAGGGGCCACTGCTTAAAAACAAAACAAAACTAAACAACCATGATGTGAAAGAAGCCTTGGAGCAGAGGCTACTGGGGAAAAAACAAAAACAGAAAACCACTCTGAGAGCGGTGAGTGTGCACCTTGGAGCAGGTGTACTATTTGGGGCATCCCGTTGCTGGAAGAGCGAATAAGAACTTGGACAAGACTGACCAAAACTTTCCTATTTATAAACATTTGCATTTGACTATAAATATTTGCATTTGACAGGAACTCTCTCCCACTGACCAGGCTCTGCAGAGTCACAAAGGACAAAGGGCGCAGCAGCAAGTCTTCAAATGAGGGAAACAGGGATTTGGGAAGGCAGTTCTTTTTCAAAAGGCTTTGAAAGTAAATACATTGGTGGCAGAAAACATCTTTTTAGAAGGCTTACTGCCTGGATGCCAAGCCTTGGTGGTGGAAGTTGAAGGAAAAATGCAAGTATAGCAAGGAAGCCTTTGGCCTTGGTTTTTGTTTTTAAGGTTTTTATTTATTTATTATGTATACAACATTCTGCTTCCATATATATCTGCACATCAGAAGAAGGCACCAGATCTCATGATGGATGGTTGTGAATCACCATGTGGTTGCTGGGAATTGAACTCAGGATCTTTGGAAGAGCAGTCAGCGCTCTTAACCTCTGAGCCATCTCTCCAGCCCTGGCCTTGGTTTTTTTTATCATCATTTTAGAGAAAGAGAAATTGGAAGGAATGATGCTTTCACCCATTTTGTGAACACATAGGTGATTCGAGGCTGAAGTTCTCTCAAGGATTAATTTTATTAGCAAATAACTTGGAAGAAGTGGGTCAGGTCTAACTCCCATGTGTTCTCTCCCATCTCTTTTAAAGAATATTAAAAAATGGTGCATTACGTTCATGACAAAAATGAAAGAAAGATGTTGGATTTTTCTGTATTCTTGCCCCTACATAAAGGTAACCTCTATTACCATTATATAGCAGCAGAATGGTGTATTTGTCACAGATAAGCCTACAGAGACATGGTTTATACCAAGGCTCATTTATTTGAGTATTTATGGATTTGAAACCATTTATAATGTCATGCATCCACCATTGCAATAAACTACACAGTAGTTTTGCCACCCTAAAAAAATCTGTGATCATCCATAGTCTCTTCAATAGAGATTTAGTAGTGGATGGAAATGTCAGAGCCCAAATAATATCCATGGTAAGGTTTTGAGTAGTTCACAAGGAAATGGAAAGAAAACAAGGAAGACATAGAAGTCTTTGTCCAGAACATGCTCCATGCCAGTCAGTACCAGGCAATAATACTATCTAATCAGAAACTTCAGAGGTGAGGAATAGAACCTCACAGAAGAGATACTTATCGTGGTCAAGAGCCTTTGAAGCGCTAAGCCCTGAAAAGATTATTGTATCCTAAATAATGAGACACAATAAAAAATTTAAAGGTTTGCAGGCATTAATAAGTAACTTGAAGTTAAAATAGCTCATTTCTATGTGTGCTATTGAAAAATTCCTCACTTTTGTCTTTGTCCCTTCATTTTTTTTTTCTTCTCTACAAAGTGTGTTACCATTTGGAAGTAGACAATGGCAGTAACTTACCACAGGAAAACACCTGAGAAAAAGACAGGGCCATTGATAAAGATGGTAGCAGTAGGTGGAAACCTTATGGCTAGCAACGTGGTTATCCAAATCACCTTTAGAGGTTCATTCAACTCCTTTAAGTTGGACCCCTGTGTAAGTCAGCAGGGTACCCCACAGCATGTGCTCTGCAGTCATAGCTGCTAAAAACATTCTACTACAGCCGTGGGCAGGCAGGGCTATCCAGGATGAAGACAGGCAGATAGGACAGGCAGGGTGAGGGTAGGGCAGCTTCAGACAGCTGCACTGAAACAGAGGAGCGTCTATGCTAAAAGCAGGACATACTTTGAATAACTTGCCTGTCTGTTGACTGGGACACTGGTAATTATAGGAGGGCTTACCCTTGGAGTAGGATCTTATGGGTGTGGGGAATCTAACCTTGGACTTTACTTGGGATTGCTGCCAGGCTGCTTCCCCTAGGCTTTTAAAGTGGGTGGAGTCCCATGGCTTTCCTACCCTTTCATCATTCAAGTTTGGGATATGTTGGGAAGGGGGAATGCTTTGGATGCCAGGCCACTCATTTAAGTGAGGTGTAATTTGATTTGATTAAAAATGCATTTCAGGGCCCTTATTTTGTTGTGTGGTGTCAGGTTAGAGAGGCAAGACTTAGCACTGAGTGTTTCTTTCATTGTGATCTTTCTCTCAGGATGTTCAGCCCTGTGCTGTGACTTATCCCTACAAACTGGCCTGAATTTCATACAGATTTTATATTTCAGAATCCAATCTTTTTTCCCCATCACATTTCAATGGCCTTTTAAGCATCTCCTTTATACTTTCATCTTCTGGAACAATCTAGAGTTACATGGCAAGATGATGAACTTTGAAATTTAGACCCCACTAATTTGAAAACCTGCTAGTGGATTTATAAAAATCTCAGGAATGTATCTAAATCGTGGTTTTTCTCTTCTGTAACATCAGAAGATAATACTGTCTCCCAAGGCTTTGAGGATTGAATAAGATATAGTATGAAATGGTTTTGAAAAATACTATTTTTAAATGTGTCAGCTCTTGCTTAAAAATGAGCCACACTGTGTCGGGACTGTGGGATTTGCATTCACAGAGGGCGGATTGTGGAGGTGGGACAGAAGAAATGTGTAGAACTACACCCTATGTCAGGAAGATGGGATGTATCAAGAGAGAAGTTACAGAGAACTTCTGTGCCTCCCCTGATCAGATGGAAGAAACAGTCTAAAAGGAAGGGGATGCTGACACAGCAGAAGGAGGACATTTGAAGAAGTTCTACTAAAAGAAGCACTGAAATTTAGTCTACTTGCTTATGAAAACCATGAGAGAAAACAGATTATCAGTGTGTAAGATTTGGTTACTGGAGTAAGAATATTTAGATTTATTTCTTAGGGCTACTGTTTCTATGAATTCTGGAAAATTGAACTATCTCAATAAATCTCTATCTCCTCATTTATAAAATTAACATAAGAACACTATATAGTCCACGGAAATCAAATGCACATGAGTAAATGCTGAGGAAACAATGCTGAAGTAAGATTTCATGTTAGATATGTAACTTGTTCATGCCATACAGTATGATATTCTATTTCCTTAGGGGTTACTTCAACTATTGGGTGAATTATAATGAAATTAATTTATACAAAATTTCCTCTTATGATATAAAATGTCCCTTTTCCAGCTCTGGTCAATATAGTTTTCTTTATCATTATTAAATGAATTTTTTGAAGAAATTGTGAAACCTGGAAAATACAATGAAGAAATAAGAGAATTAATGATAGGAGCTGAAGAAAAGGAGGAAAGGAAGATGGGGAGGAGTGATGAGGGCAGAGGGTTGGGTGAGTAGCTGGGGCATTTCCCTGTATGTTTAAGAACCATCTGTATGAGCCAGTACAAGAGTCTTATAAGTGTGCTCTTTGAATGGAGAGGGCAAAGAAGTTCTGTGCCTCTCATGCAGTTTTCTCTTATTTCTAGTAATTGTTAGACACACAGGGAATAGGTGTAGTGTTACCCTGAGATACTTATATAGTTTTAAAGCAGACTATTCTTATAGGGAGATATAGGAAGAAGATCTGAGAATATCCTAAGCATGGTTGGAAGAGACTTTGCCCTAGAATGGTTTTCTAAAACTGATCTCTATAGTAAGAAATTACCAGTACGGAGTCAGGTAGAAATATAAGGGTATTTAATAGGGAAAAGCCTTACTTACAGAGCGAACCAGCCAGCCGGTGGTAGTCTGTACAGCAAGCAGCAAAGAGAAACCGAAACCGAAAACGCAGTCCCCCTACTCACTCTGACCATGCATCTCCTTTTGTGGGACTCTCTCTCTCTCTCTCTCTCCTCTTTAAGGACCTCTATCGTCTTCATACAGTTATTTTTAAGGTCATTTTCTTGTACTTTAGGCACATTGGAATATTTATGCCTTGCTGTTGAAGAATAGCTGGGTTTTGGTGGTGACAAACTGTCCTTTCTGTTATTGATTGTGTTCTTACACTGGCATTTAGAAATCTGTATTTGGGATAATTATAAGTCTAAGTGTTGATTCCTGTGTTTGTCTTGGTTGGATATGTGTTTTGTTCCTTGGTTTCTGTTTCCTCTCTGGGCTTCTGGCCTAAGTGGCCAAGGGTTCTGGTGACTGGTGATTCTTCAGGTCTAGTAAGGTGTCTCTTACAGGGTTTTGGGGGCCTTGGGTCCCTTAAGCTGGTCTATCCTCTAGTAAAACTGAAATCCTTTTAGGTCTCTAGATCTGGCTTGGCCTTCAGTACAGCTGCTATCTTCTCCTGGGGTGTCTAAGACCAGCTTGCCTCTGGTAGAGCTGCTGGGCTGTTTTCCCCACTGGTGTGGTGTGTGCCTGGGCCTATGGAGTCTGCTGTAGATTGGGGAATGGCTGGCCAGAGGGATGGTAATGAGGTGGGAATGTTTGGGCTGCTGTGTGGGTCTGGGGGAAGCAGAATCCAGGGGCTGGCAGCAGTCCAGCTGGCAGGCTGGTCACTCACCTGCTTGTTAACTGATAAGGCTGCAGCAGAGCAGTGATCTTCACCTGGATTTGGGGCAGGGCCCAGCAGTGATTCTGGTGCTGAGATGGGAGGGTGTGGTCCCAGAACAGGTGGGACACTCACTGGTTGTGCCTGGTGTGGTCTGTGCTTCAGTGGTGGAAGTCCTCTGGGCTTTGGGGCAGGGCTCAGCAGTAGCAGGGCCAGGGACTAGCTGCTGATGGCAATGTGTTGGCCTGGGGAAGGATGGGGGATAGAATTCAGGGAGGAGTACAGTTCTGCTAGCAGGTGGTTCACTCACCCATTCTGCATCACTTTTATCTCAGTACATCTTGTAGGCAGATCAAATTGTAGGGTGAAAGTTTTGTGGATGGGTTGATGTCCCAGTCTCTCCACTGGAAGTCTTGCTTGGTTACAGGAGATGGCCAGCTCAAACTCTGTATCCCCTAGTGCTAGAAGTCTTAGCTAGGGGTCATCCTCATAGTTTCTGGGAGTTTCCATTACACTAGGTTTCTAGCTTGCTCCTGAGATGCCCCCAATTCCATTTGTCTTCCCAGTCCTCTCTCCCTCCATTGCTCCTTACCTGATCCTGCCCCTTCCACCCGACTCCTTCCACCCATGATGTCTACTCTAGTTCCCCTTTCCATGAGATCCAGAGTTAGTAGATGCTGTTAACTTCAGAAATCAATTTTTCTTTCTTATTATCTAGGACATCTCCATACATATATACATATATGCACAGACATATGAATGTGAAAAGACATGGAAAATAAAGCTACATGACCTAAGTCCAGACATATTTAGATGACCTATCCTGGAATCACAGTTTAACCAGAGGCATTATAAAAAAATGAACAAGTTACGTAAATGTGATAATATAATAAGGATGGAAATGTGTTCAAGTTTTATTGTCTGTACAATGTGGAATACTGTCCAGGCAATTGGGTTTATCTTTAATTTCCAAATATAACTTCTTGGTCTCATATCACAGAATTTTCTACAAATTTTGGGGAGAAGTTAGATAACAGCTAAAGCAAGAAGCATGAATGGGATGAAAGTGTTGCTTGTTGACTCCTGAGCCTCATTTTAGGAAGGATCTGTCAGTAACAGACTAGCCGAGCTTGGGTAAAACCAGTCAGGTATCAAGGTCATAGAAATGTTAAGGCATATGCATAATATTTGAAATGTGAAGGATATTCTCAAAAAAGTCTTTGTAAATACTTTTTATTTTTATTTTTAAAAATTCCATACAATATATTTTGATTGTATTCTTCTCTCTCCCCCAGAGTCCTCCTCCCTATCCATCCAACTTCATGTTCTTTTTCTCTCTGAAACCCACCCAAACCAAACCCATATAGACCAACACATACACACACACACACAAAAAAAAAAACAACAACAAGAAACCTCTCCGGAAAACATGGAGTCTGTTTTGTGTGGTCAACTACTGAGCATAAGGCCCACTCTGGAATGTGGTTGATATATCCAGTGTTGCTCCACTGAAGAAAACTGGTTTTCCTTCTCCCAACAGAGATCAATTGCAAGCAACTTGACTAGGGGTAAGGTTTTGTGTCCACATCCCCTTTCTGGTGCTGGGATCTTTTTTGGCTTGAACTTGTATGCATGCTGTCACAGTATCTGTGAATTCATATGTGCACCATCTCGGTTGTGTCTGGAAGACACTGTTTCCTTGGAGTAGTCTACCATCTTTGGTTCTTACAATTTTTCTGCCTCTTCTTCCACATAGATACCAGAGCCTTGAGGGGAGAAGTGTGGTAATGACATTCCATTTAGAGTTGAGTGATCCAAAATCTCTTACTCTCTGAGTTGTAGGTCTTTGTGTTAATTACTATACACAGCAAGAAGAAACTTCTCTAATGAGGGCTGAGTGATGTACTGATCTATGGGATATTGCCATATAGAGACTATGGGTAGGGATAAGTAATAGTAAGGGCCTTTATAAAAGTCATATGGAAACCTACTACTGTAGAAACTTCCTAAAATATATACACATATAAAGGGAATTTAACTGGAATAACCATAAAGGAAGGAGACAATGCCCCAACCAGACATCCCCTAGTACCAGTAATTGGTTACATCTTTTTGAGTCATTGGCCAAAAGGGCCTCATAGATCCATTCCACCCAGACATTGCTAATGCTATTGGTTCCCCTCCACACCCTATATCACATACTTATACTGGTGTTCACCTAGAAGCGTGACCCTTACTGACTAGTATTCACAGTGCTGGAAGGTACTATGTACACTGTGGGAGGAGACAAATCATCATCAATCTCAGCTACAATTCTTATTAGCTACGAAAGTGACTTGCCTGTAAGATATACCTCTTGGTATAATAGTGGCAGAAATGCTGTAGGAGTAACAAACCATTTTTTGGTTGTTTTTAGGACCTGCTCTGTGAGGTGGAAACCAATAGCTGACTGTAAATAAGGCCAAGAACCTAAGATAGGTCATGGGACCTAGGGAAAAAATAACTATTAATAGTATTCTGCTAAATGAACACAGAAATAAAGTGACTCCTAAGGCCATATGCTTTCATTATTTTGACCATATTTTGTTGTGATTGTTACAGATACGTGGATACATAGAATTTGTCAGTTGTCATGTGAGTTGACAGAGATTCATTTTTCATATTTATGCAAAGCTCAGGAGAACATTGTGGCTTGCATGGAAACCAAGAAACTTCAATAAGGATGGAATAAACTACTGGAGGTCATAGGAAGCAGGCTTTGGACTACTAAGAGGCTGACTCTTTCTTCTCTTCATCTGAGATGCCGCTGATTTACCTGAATTATTCTGAGGGCAATGAGGAAACTGAAATTCTAGGATACTTGGGCATAAGTAAGTTCACTTGCCTGGTACTCACCATAAAGCCAGTTTCTCAGCTAGAGTGCTTTATCAGGAGACCAAAGTAGGGATTAGAATTTATAGGCAGGCAGCTTGAGACCTTCTGATGCACCTAGTGGTTGATAAAATGTGTAATGCTGGCCTTAATTTTAGGTTGTATACTGTATGCACACATTCACACATACACAAAATCACATACATACTTTCATTATTCAAATATAGACACACATATATGGGTACATACATTAAAGACTAAATAAAAATGTAAAAAGGAGATGTAGCATTTTGATTATCTATACCAAATAACTAGGTCTGTTTTGTATATAGTAACAAACTTACTAAGTGACAAGTTTCTTAAGAAAAAAAATCAGAGCTGGGAAGTCAGGTTTGGGTTTCATAATCAATGTATATGGTTTTAGTCTGGATGGAGAGGCCTATTAGGAATAAAAATCATATTAATTTTGGTTGCCATTCTTGTATTGTGCAAAGTGGACATAACCAGTTAGGACTACAGTTTATTTTGCATGGGATATAAGAGACGAAGAAACTTTTCCTTCTTTGGTGGGCATATAAGCCCAGGTGATGCTAGTATCAGAAGAGAACTAAGACCAGACTGTGGCACTTTCAGCAGACTGGACAACTGCGTGGGACACATGTCACTGGCTTCTTTCCTTGATGTTCTCTCTATTGCTGGGGCCTCAGGCTCCCCACCCTTGGCCTTTTTACTGTCTGATCTTCCTGAATTGTCCCAGCCACCTTGTTTCTCTCTCCTACTGTTTTCATTCTGTTGGTTTCATCTTAGTTTGTTTTTCCTGGCTCCACTAATTAGGGTCAGTCTATGCATTAAGTACTGAATACACATAACTACCATACATTTTGGGTAGATGCAAGTTTGCCTGGTGGAACAAAAGAACCAAAACAAAAAAGGTTGTTAAAGTGAACTTTGTTTATATGTGTGCATTTGAATGTGTGTATTTTGTAAGGTAGCATATAGAGAAATGGATTCTTTCTTGACATATACATAGGGCCTTATTTTTCTTAGTTCTTACGTTCTTCCACAGGCTTACACCAGATGGTTGCCTCTCTGCCCTTAATTATTCCTACCTTTTTGTTTTCTTACTACTCACATTGTTTTACCTCAATTGAGAGCTCCTCTTCCCTCATGATCCAATTATTAGTTCCATAACACCATCCTTCAAAGAAGTAAACACACATCGGTATAATTTTATATTTCGGTTAAAATTTGGACTTTAGATACAATTGTTATTGTCCGTGTAGCATCTGATAATACCACATCTCTTGTGATTTACATCAACAAATAAAACATATGAAAATACAACTGGAATTTCCTTTTGAATGATTCCTTGATGCAAGTACACAGAGTCATTTATTGAATAGTAAACAAAGAGGCAAGGGTCACAGATTCCAGGACATGCTAGATGATTGGTTTAGATGGCTGGTAAAATGGTTTTCCTCCACTAGATGTTATGACTGTAAGGTAAGAGTAGGTACAGAAAGGTGTGTGAGTGAAAGCTACTCCTTCTACTACACCTGGATGATGATGTTCAAGAGAACAGTTCAGAATGGTTAAAAGCTGGAGCCCTGGAGGTTATAGAGTGTTTGCATATTTACAAGAATATCGATTTGAGCTTTATTTTTAAGCTCAGCATGGCCACACATATTTGCAATTCCTGAAATTAAGAACCTAAGGCGGGAAGACTCTAAACCTGGGACACATAGTGAAACCTTGTCTCAAATAAAATAAAACAAGTCTTATTCTTAAATGTAACCTCTTACCAGAAAGCCATAAAATATCAAAGATAATCTTGAGATCTAAAATTAGTATATCCAAAATAAAAGTATATTTTAAATAGAAAGCTGGTATGAAAAGGTGAGGAAATTTGAAATAAAGAAAAACATGAGATAGAAATGCAAGAAGGGAAGCTAACTACTTCATTAATAAAATTCTACAAAGGTTATTTGGTTGGTTTTAATACTAACAAGAGTAAGTTTGAGGTTTACATGATTTCAGGAATGTTTTTGAATGAAATATTTTCTCAAATACCAGGAGCTAATAATGTGAGTGCTGAGAACACACAGGTGGACTGGCATCGGAAACAGGCCCCTTCTGGGTCTTTGTGAGTAGGCTACTGAGGTGAGATAGGAGAAACACGGGGTGGAATTCAGATTTGAGGCTTAGAAATTACTGTCTTTATTGGGCTGAGAACACAGGAGGAGACTATTGTAGGGATAATACAAATTATTTTCCATAGTTGATTTTTAGGTGTGTGTGAGATATTCAAGTGGAGATGTTTGGGGATGTGAGGACAGTGTAAGGCTGACCTATGGTCAGCTGTCAATTTCACAACATGGAGCTATCTTAGCCACTGTAAATTTATTTCATGTTCATCTTTGGGGCTTACTGGTGTGTGGCATTGGCCAGTGGTCAATGCAATGGAGTATATACATATAGTAAAAATAAGATGTGTGAACAGGTGTCTACGAGCTGTTCCAGGGCTACAGGCTGCCAACACTGCCTAGAAAAATATTTACATTATATAATAATGCAACAGTAGATATATTGTAACTAATTTCAACAGAGCTTAGGCATTCTTGAGCTTGACTACCTAAGTGGACTGTGTCTACAAAGCAAACTCATTATAAGTTTAATAGACTTGTCTTTCCCACTTGAACTGATGTCCTGAGGGGGAAAAAACACACCCCTGTTAAAAATTCTTTCTAGAAGGCCAATTGCTGGATTATGGAGAGTTAGAATTTTACAGGTTGGAAGGCAAGACTATCTTTGGCTCTCTAACTGGCCATTTATTGCCTACACTGTGTGTGACCTAACATGATTGTGCCTATTAGGTGAATATTTTCACAATCTCCTCCTATTTTCCACCATTCTAAAGGCTAAGAATATCATCAGGTAGCATCTGAGGTCTGCAGCACTGCAGTAGAGATTTCTTTGCTTCTTTGTAACCTGCCATCTTACTTTCCTGTTGCTGTGTTTCCATAACCAAGGAAAGTTATTTAAAAAGTGTTTAATAATTTGAGCTTATGTTTTTAGAGAGTTAGAGCCCTTGCTGGTAGAGCACAGGCATGGTGGCAGGAACAGCTAAGCGCTTATATCTTGATTTGCAAGTAGGAGGGAAGGAGAGAGCACCTTCACCCATTAGGCCATATTTCCTAATCCTTCCCAAACAGTTTCACTAAGGGACAAGTATGGGGGTCCTCCTTCATTTAAACTACTTTCTGTTTCAATCAAAATACTTGAAAAATGCTTATTTATTTTTAAGATTTTTATGTACATGCATGTGTGCTCACAAACATTCTCTTTCTCTCTCTCAAAGTAACATCCTGAAATGTGTCCAATAAGCTGTCTCTTATTCTCTTTGAGGTGAGAGTTTGTTTCTTACAGCAATACATACGTTGCTGTTGGTTTTAAATGATGTGAATTTGTGTAACCTTGTGGTGCGATGTATAAGAAGGTTCTAGAGAGCTCTGGACCTTTGCAAGGCTTATTGTTTTGCTGCTGAACTACATCATTTTTGAGACATTACAGAAAGTCTGTTGCTTTCTACTGATTAGCAAGTCTTCTTGTTTAGGATTTAGAAATGAACCATTTGACATCACTAACAATGGCAAAAGTTACCTTCTTCCAGGAAGTTGTCTTTATATGATACCATGGTATCTCCTTGCATTTTGCGCTCTAAAACGATTTTGGACCGTGATGTTCCCTTTACACACCTGGAAAGCACATATTTTATACTGCCAGTGCTAGTATAATTTGCTTTTTAAAAATATAGCACATATATTTTTGAGATGAATGTCACTTAAAAATGGATTCCTATTTTAAGAGCTCCAAACTGTGGGCTATGATGAGACTGAGCGCTGGGCAGCTCTTAACTTCAGAAGTCTTTTTGTAGCTTTTTGTTACTGAGTAACTTTGCTTTTGCTAGTCCTTAGAAATCTCAGGAGGGTCCTTCGAATGTGTAAAACCCTTGCTACTGGAAGTCACTTTCAACACGGATGCACCACAAAGCACAGGGGTGAGGCACACAAACTTAAAATCTTAAGGATTCAGTGAAATTAGGTGTATATAATCTATTTCAGATGTTGACTCACCCTGTAGTTATTTATTTATGGAAAACCTCAACTGAGCTTTGCTAGTATTTGAAAAAAATAAACGTATCCTTGAATTCACTATTTTTGAATGTGGGCTTATATTGAACATCTTATTTTCCATGTAATTTAGTAAATATTGATAATGAATATATTTATTCATCACTGTAGTTAATATTGGGCATGCAGAGTAAACAGCATTTGAACATATGATTTTGACTTCAATAGCTTGTAACATAGCTGGAGCTGAGGTAATTGACACCCTGGATTCCTGGTACAAAGAGAGTTATATATTTAAGAAGAAATACTAACTACCCTGATTTTATTACTATAGATTGTTTAATTCAACAAATTATTTTACTCTATCTTATAAGTAATTAGAATTGCAATTGATAGAAATATAAATCCCACATCTATTTAAAAGCTAAATAAAAGGCTGAATTAGACTAAGTAACTATAAAGAGATACAAGCAAATTAATGCAAAACTAATTATTAAATATTGATATCTGATCCTAAAAATAGATCTCTAATGGTGTTGATATCTCTGTTTACAGATGACATCACTATGACCCAAACAGTTTAAACTCACTCAGGCAATGAAAGAGGTGATTAGAACACAGGCCATTTGGCTACGCTTTGTACGCTTCCAGGACAGCCACAGACCTTTGCCTTCTCTAATATATCCCTGTTTAAAAAAAATAATTAACGGAGTTCTTGATCATTTCTTTGTCTATTTTCTTTTCCCTGGTGTAAGAAGGGACTTTGAGAGCCCATCCCACGTGAAGGGATGCACTCTTGCCCTGGACACATGGGGAAGGGCCTAGGCCCAGCCAGGAAGATGTGGTGGACTTTGTGGAGCCCCTGTGGAGGGCCTTACCCTGCCTGGGGAGTGGAGGGTGGATGGGGTGGTGGGTAGGTTGGAGGGGTAGGAGGGGTGTGGGTATGGGGAAGGAGAGGGAGAAGGGATTGACATGTGAAACAAGCTTGTTCCTAATTTGAACTAATAAAAATATAAAAAAATATTTTCTTCATTCTTTATGAATTTCATGTATACAATGTGTTTTGATCACTCTTTACTTCCCCTCCAGCTCCTTCCTGACTCCTTTGCTGGTCTCCCTTCCAACTTCATGTTCTCTTTTTGTAGCCCACTGAGTCCAGTCAGTTTTGCCTCCATGTGCAGGGGAGCAGGGTCACCCACTGGAGCATGAGCAACCTACCAGGAGCCACACCCTTCAAGAGAACTGATTCTTTCTACCTCTAGCAGCTTTTAGCTACCAAAGCTCTTCAGCTGAGGTGGGGTCACTTCATGAACTCCTCCCCATCTATGGGGAATACCGTCACAAATTCTGTGAGTCAATGAATGTGACAGCCCTGCTATATCCAGAAAATATTATTTACCAGCAATCCTTGTCTCTTACAATCTTTCTACACCCTTTCCTACAACGTTTTCTGAGCCACATGGGCATGGTTATGATACAGATATACCATTCAGGGACTGGCAATTCATACTTACTCATTCTCTGTAGTCTGACCAGCTATCAGTCACTGTAACCATCATCCACTGTACAAAGAAACTTCTCTCGCTGTCTTAATAGAGATGGCCAGTTTGAAGGCAACTTGATATTATGCCCCTTTAGCAAAATAGTAGCAGTAGATTCCCCCTTAGTGTCTATAACATCCCCAGTATGGGATGTTGGCCAGGTTTGTACTGCCAGGAATGTGTTCCAGCCTGTGTAGTGGATTGAAAATCTAACCCGAAAGAGGTTGGTAATCTCTGTAACATTCAGATGAGACATGTGATGTCTCACCAATGGGCATATCTTTGTGGACTTGTCATTGCTATAGCTCCTAGGATTCAGAGCTGGATACGACTGTTGATGATTTTGATTCATTAGTAGTTTGTATAGTATCTTCTGGCACTTTAAAATCTAGCTGCTATGTAGGAAGCTTCCAGCCTTATTTCTTCATGTTCTATAACAAAAGTATGTGACATTGTCAGCAATAGGAAATAATCACCAAATTTTGATGGATAGCAAAGGACAATGCCAATAGTAGCCTGTTTTGTTTGGAGGGTGGTCTATGGGACACCACCTGAAGAAATACCTTGGAGGCTAGTATCCTACACTTGACATTTTATTTGATATGGTAACAGAGAGAAGCATTGTTCCTCTGTGTAAGGTAACTCCACTTAAACTCTTCACACACACACACACACTTTTATTTAAGGAAGCTTATAAAATAGTAAGTTTCCACATGGATTTTTCAAACATCTTTATTTTTTTTTCTATACCTTTCCTGCCCCCTCCTCTGTTCTACCAGCCCAGTCCCCTTTCCATTACCCACCTCCATCATCTCATTGTCCCCCTTATTCCATCTGTATTCTTTTTTCCCCTTAAAATTCCCTCATGGCATTTTTATAGTTTCCTGACTTTTACAAGTGCTCTAAGATAATCAGAATCATCTAAAGATTCAAAGTCAGAATCAACATTTGAGAGTGAGCATGTGGTATTTGTTTTTTGGGGTCTGGGTTACCTTATTCAGAATGTTTTCCCCTAGATCCTTCCATTCACCTGAAAATTGCATAGTCATTGAGAATTTTATATACGTGTATAACACATTATAATTATTCCCAGCTCCCATTCTCCCCTTCCCCTCCCCCATCCCTGTAAACTCTCCCACTCTTACCTGTCTGCTTCCCACATTCATGTCTCTTTGTTTTGTTTTCTGACCCATGAGTTTAACCAGGGATGTTTTGTTACCACAGTGTGAACTATCCATTAGAGCCACAGTTTCCTTCTCCTTTTGTTTATTGTGTGTGGTTATTTTGTTCCACACTTAACTCAACCTGTGCCTTCCATAGTCCCCTCTAACATATGTCTTAATATTGTCCCCCAAACTCTTATACTGAGAACCTTTAAAAATTTCACTGTTCAAATTAAAAATTTGATGTATAGTATTTATACCTTTGAGGTAATATTAAATTTAATATTATATATTTATTATATGTAATTAATAATTATAGTATTGTAGTTTGCTCTATATATTTGATTGGTAATGATCAAATTAGCATGCTTGGCCTTTTTATTTCTTTTAGCACCATCATTCATGTATATTGGGTCTATTGGATTTATTGTGTATATTGGATTTATTTTCATATGCTCTTGGATTTACTTTGAACACCTGGCAGTTGGGTCTAGATTCTGTTTGCTCTCCTTTTGCAGCTACACTCATTATAGCTCCTGGGATTGAGGTTTTAGTCACTTTTAACAGTTAACTTTTCAGCTCAAGCTCTATTCTTTCCCCATGACCATTATTGTAGCCAATACTGTGGCTCCTCTACCACAGCAAATGACATTCCAAACTGAAAGGTTGGATACCTTTGGCTCACAGACATGTACTTGTGCAGAGTAGGGCAATAATAGAGTCTACTTAATACTATTTTTTATAAAAAACTATCTGAAGTAATGTATGTAAAGAAATAAAAAGTTCTCACCCAACACACTGTCAGATAATTACAAATAAATGAATTATATTATTAATATTCCTGAATCCATCAGGTGATTTCCCTTTTTGTTTTATATATACACAGCAATTATGTATAGACTGGTGCATTAAGGAGCTGAAGACAATAAAAGTAAACAGAAATTGCATACTTTTCTGGGAATGCAATCGTAATTTATGCACAGCTCCTAATAATTTGCCTTCTGGAGCTAAAGCAAACTTCTTGTTATCTTTACTCTCTGGGAAGGTTCAGTGGCTTAGGAAACCATGCATGATCACCCTTGCTTCATGGTGATGGTTGATGTTCTTGAGGTGACTTCCTCAGATTAGAAGTATGAGGGTTAATGTACATGCTTCTGAGATGTGTGCCTTTCCATGCATCACATAGATAATGACACAATAGAATGTAATAGACACAGAAAAATAGAAGTAAATAAACAGACATGCATTCTACAAAAATCCCTGTTCTGGAAAGAAGAGAGAGCTTCAACAAAAGGGATGGTTAAGAATAGTTCTTCCTACACTGCTTTCTGCTTGGGCTTCATCTGCTCCTTAGGGAACATGACTTTAGTGAGTCCCCTGTTGAGAGGATTTGGAGACACAGTTCCCATGGCAACAGACTTCAAAGTAAAATAAATGCAGAAGCACTTTACTTGCTTGTTCTGTCATCCCAAGAAGAATCCTCTGCAGTACCAGGAGAAATGTCAACTTTTAATGAAGTCTGAGTGGGCTGTCTGTGCCCCAAGGCTGTCTGTGTCCCTTTCCTCTGGGTCTTATTTCTGGTTTGTAATAATAGTTTATTTTCTTTAATTGTGAGTTAACAACAACGAGACTGAGAGGAAAATTGGCATTTATCATAATTACCAGGGCAGTGACACATTTCTAAGTGTAAGGTTTACACTTGAGGTCTCCTGTTACCGAGAGGTTACTGAAGTAAATTTCATTAAAACATTTTAAAAATATTTGTTTTGCCAGCATGCATGTGTGTGCACCATGGACATGCCTGGTGCTGATGGAGATCAGAGAGGAGTATTAAATATCCTGGGACTGGAGTTACAAATGCTTAGGACCTGCCATGCTTGTGCTGGGAATTGAACCCTGGTCCTTTGTAACATCAGCCACTCTTAACCACTGCACCATCTCTCCAGTCCTGAAATATATTTCATACTGGGCACTGATACACCTACAAGCATCACCCAACATTCATACCTAACATCCATGACTGATACAGGAGATGCAACCAGTTTGTTGAATGGAATATAAGCAGCTGCTAACAGGAGTCTCTTGACAAAAAATGACTAGAACAGTGTGTGGGATGTGAAGGACTCCTAACAAGCTTTAATAATTACTGGGATCCAGGCTGGCCTGTGACTTTCCCTGAGCCCTGATGTATGGAGAAAGAACTTAGTTCCTTGTCAAAACTAGAAACATACTTGGAAAGGCCAGTAATGGCCTAGGGCCACGGCCTCCAGGTATTGAGGTTTTGGATCACAGCAGCTTGACTTTCCTCATCCCTTTGCAGGGCTGTGGTTATCCATTCCAAGGCTGCTGAGCACTTTGTCTGTAGTGCACTTGAGATATCCTGTATTCTTTCTGTGCAGCATTGCTTGAGTAGCTTCCTGCTGACTTTGTCCCATTTTTTCCCCTGAAAAAGGCAGATAAGATGTTGTACTTCTTAATAAATGTGATTACATCAGCTTGTACAAAACATCCTGATTTCAAAATTTCTTGTCTTCTTCTTTTTTAAAAAAATCTCATTCTCTGGTTCTCCTCAGGAACATGTCATTGATGAATGACTTTCTGATCCAGGTCGAGTAAGAATGTGTTGATAGGTTTGTGAGAACCTTCCAGAGAACCAATATGGACAAAGAACAGAAGGCAGAGCACACATTTAGCATGTGAGGGTTTGAAGAACTTTTGCTGAAATTACAAGTGGGTACACAAAACTGAAAACATGAGGCTGGGAGGGCAATCTTCACTTGATTTTATACTTTGGGCTTTGTGGTATGATTGAGCATGGGTTTTTGAGAAATAGGCCATTGAAGTGGGGTCAGAAGCAAGGAAGGGATAAAATAGTGAAGAACCCTGATACTGTCTGAAGAAGATTCAGCTATGTGGGGAAGATGAACCTTAGCTAAAGTTTCTTTTCTTTTCATCGTTTTTCATTCTTTGATGTTTTCATATGTATATCCTGAGTTTTCACTTATTCTCTCATCCTTCTTCTCTGCTGAGACATTTCTTCTTCCTAGAAACTCCCACCCTAATTTGATGTCCTTTAATGAAGCTCTGCATTTAATTATGGTTACTTGTATGCGTGGAGGGTTACTGGACACAGCTTTGAAGAAACAAGCAGAGCTTCAAAGCTTCTCCAATAGCCCTCATTTCTCCATTTTTCTCTTCATCCTCCAATTGCCTCTTTCAATCTACATAACTTCCAGCAAGACTTATTCCCTCTCACTCCACCCCTAAATTATATACATTTTATTTTTGTTTCTGCATATATTTAGAACGTTTAGCAAGTCTTATCCATGCATCAGCCTTTATGCTGGGCTCCTCCATTTTCTTGATCTAATTTGGTCCTCACAACACCTTATAATTATAATTTTTATTCCCATTTTGCAGATGGGGAGATGGAGAGTTGGTCATTACTGAATTTCTGCACCAACAAGTCATGTTCTGCATTTATTCCTAATGCTATAAAATGAACAAACTTACTTGCCATCCATCGGCCCATGGAGGGATCCACTATTATAAGGAACAGAATGTCTCAATGACAGTAGATTCATGAGTGGAGGTGTTGGATGCTTGGTGATTAAGTGTACACAACTTTCTGAGTTAGTCTCCATTAGTCAGTAAGCTGATAATAGCTTGAGATCCTACAACATTCTGATGTTTGACAGGTTATGTTCAAGATACACTCTCTAGAATATAAATTCCAGGTAATTGATAAGTTCAGTTGCTCATGTTTGATTTTCTGACATGGGATCAAACAGCTCTGGGTAAAGGTGTATCCTCCCAGGTCAGGTAAAGAATCTACTCCTACATCACTTTAAGAACATCTTAGCTGGGGTTTCCCCAAAAATCTATGCTGGACCCAGAAATGTGTGGTGTAGGTAGTTTATTATTTTAGAAAAGATCCCAGGGCTGAAATGAATGAAATGGGGGAGTCAATGCAAGTATATGGTCTTGCAATAATGGGAGTCTTTGGTATATTGCAAAACATGTGAGCCATTAAAAAAAAACAGAACATTTAATCTTCATTGGTACTTGGCAAAAACTCTAATGCCAGGTTTGCACAAGCATCTGAATGACTGATGGGTTATCTCATGCATTTCATTTTGTGTTTACAGAGACCCATGACAGAAAGTAGGAGATAATTGGTGTAGTCAAGAAGCAATGTTCTTTGGCCATACCTGGACATGGCTTGTTGCCATAAGAAAAGTAGATCCTTCATCCAAAAATGATTAGATTGGATAATAGGGGAGAAGGAATGCATATGTTCAATGCAGAGCACTGGGTGATGGGGACTGAACTCAGGGCTTGGTAAAACGTTCCAAGTAGAGGGTAGAGAGACCACAGCTATTAGGCAGGGTCAGCATTATAAAATTTATAGGATCCTATGAAAGTATAGAAAAATATTCTGGTCCAGTTACCAAGTACTTGTTCTAAAAGTTCCAAATTTCTTATCTCAATGCTGGCTCACTTAATTAATAAGTTACATCTGAATTACAAGTTACAAACAGCACCTGGAGAGCTTTTCCATCAAATCACTGATACTGAGTATCCCATTAAATTAACTGGTCTCCCTCAGCATAATCTGACCAGGTCATTCCTTTGTTCAATATGGTCCAAAGAACCAAATCATCTATATTACTATTGTGATGTTCAAGTCACTTCCCTGCATGACCCTGGGATACTATTTCAAGCCTTATGCCCAATTCTGTGCCTGACTTCAAAGGCCAATTAGACTTCTAAGCCTGTGTAACTGCAGAGGTTGGAGATCCATATTTAATTTTTGATTTTACTACCAAACAACTCTGTGAGTACTGGAGCTTCACTCCCTGACCCCTGAAAGTGTAGAATTAGATTAGGAGATCCCTGACTAACTGCCAAGACAACAAGGGGAGAATTTGAAATGTTGATTACAAAGTTTTACCCTTGGAGATTCCAATGTATTATGTTTGCATTGGGGTATCAGTATCCACATTTTTTTTTTTTTTTTGCTTTTTCGAGACAGGCTTTCTCTGTGTAGCTTTGGAGCCTGTCCTGGCACTCACTCTGGAGACCAGGATGGCCTTGAACTCACAGAGATCCACCTGCCTCTGCCTCCCGAGTGCTGGGATTAAAGACGTGTGCCACCAACACCCGGCCAGTGTCCACATTTTAAATGAAAAAGTGCAACTGTCTAATTGTGCAGTTAGAGTAAAACGATATTTTAAAATACTGCTTAAAATTGATGTGGTCTTAAGAGTGAGATTGGATTGTCCTTAAACTCAAATGAGTCTCAGAGAGCCTTGGGCACTGAGGAGGTAAAATTTGTCACAGGAGAGGAACTGGGACAGACTAAAGGAAGAGCACCATGACAATGAATGTCTGGTAGAGAGAAGGGAGTCAAGCTACAGCACTTTCTCTGGCTAGGTATCAATTTTGGAGAAACTGTTCATAACTGATGGTGATTACTCACTAATACCAAGCTCAGATTCTGAGAGACAGCAAGCTGGCTTCTGCCATGGCATGGTGCTCCATGACTCTCTTGATGAACTGAAGTGAAGCAGTCTGTTGAACACCCTCCTCTGAACCAGTGTAGGTTTTTACTTTTACTCTTTCTGGTCCTTATCATATATCTAGTTGGGTATTGAATAACAATATCCAAGACATGTCAGAGCTTTGAAAGAAAGGATCTTACTTAGGAGATATTAAAAGTAATTTTGACACTAGATTTGGAGTAAGGTAGACCTAGATTTAATGTGGTCTCCATAACTTGACATCTGAAGAATTATTTCCTATCTAAAGTTGGGTTGATAAATGCAGCCCATATGATTCAAGGGTGAGGAAAAATGTATCATTGTGTATGAGCGTGCACACACACACACACACACACACACACACACACACACACACACACACACACGTAATTTGGCATACGGTTTTCTGTATCCCAGGCTTGCCTCGAACTCACTATGTAGATTGGATTTCAATGTCATCCCCCCCCACACACCATGTTCATACTGTTTCATATTCCCTGTTGCTAGAATTACAGACAAGCACAACCCAACCTAGTTTGTGTTGAACTGGGGATTAAACCCAGAGGGCTTCATGTATGCTAGGCAAGCACTAATCAATTAAGTTGCATCCTCAGTTCCTCAACAAACATTTTTGTTACCAAGATCCCATTCAATTATTTTCTTCTTCTTCTTTTTTTTTTTTACAGGCTAATATCCAGTGTTGTGACCCCCAGGGAATCTCAGGCTTCCTACATTAATCAGGTCCCAGGTCTCCAAACCCAGAATACAATGTCTCAGTCCTCATGAAAGTCGAAGAAGGACCTCAGGAAGAGCTCTTCTCTGAAGATCTTGTTCTCAACTGTAAGGCACATTCTGGCACTCCCACTTGCAGAGGAAGTGGAGGTGTCTGTTTTTAGCCTGTCTTTGAGCCTTTCTCAGAAATGGGGGATAAGAGCTGGGCAAAAGGCACAGTCCTGGCCATTGGAGCTGAAGGAGGGTGAGTTGTTGGATCTGAGTGAGTATTTAAATGATTTCTAAAGTTCTGAGAAAAACCCGTCACTCTTCTGCTCTGATCAGGAGAACCGTTAGCCGGACACCTTGGAAACAGGCTGGCTCCAGCTTCTGAGAGTTCTTCCCAGAGACTGGCACAGCATTGTAAACTTGAACAGAGGATGGAGTTATAGTGGCCCAACAACACAACCAAATTAAAGATCAGAAAGTTGCCCCACCAGCTCCTTGGCATCCTTTCGAACCCCACCAGCTCTTGTGTCTTCCTTGAGGCCCTGCAGTGTGGAACTCCTGCTCAGGCAGCCAGAAACCAGACTGCAGAAGTTCAGAATGTCTGTGTATGTAATTCTCTAGACCCAAGGAGACAACAGGGAGGGCAGCCTTTTCTCTTGTCTCTCTCGCAGCAGACTGCCTTGAGGATGGCAGCTGAGAATGCCTCTTTGCCAGAGTTCATCCTCGCAGGCCTGACGGACCAGCCAGAACTCCGCCTGCCCCTCTTCTTCCTGTTCCTAGGTTTCTACATGGTCACCGTGGTGGGGAACCTGGGCCTGATTACCCTGATAGGGCTGAACTCTCATTTGCATACCCCCATGTACTTTTTTCTCTTTAACTTGTCTCTCATAGATTTCTGCTATTCCACTGTTATCACACCCAAAATGCTGGTGAGTTTTGTCTCGAAGAAAAACATCATCTCCTACCCTGGGTGTATGACTCAGCTCTTTTTCTTTCTTTTCTTTGTCGTTTCTGAGTCCTTTATCCTGTCAGCAATGGCATATGACAGGTATGTTGCAATCTGTAGTCCTCTGATGTACACCGTGACCATGTCTCCCCAGGTGTGCTTACTCCTTTTGCTAGGTGTCTATGTGATGGGATTTGCTGGAGCCATGGCCCACACAGCATTCATGGTGAGACTTACCTTCTGTGCTGACAACCTTATCAACCACTACATGTGTGACATCCTTCCTCTTCTGGAGCGCTCTTGTACCAGCACCTATGTGAATGAGCTGGTAGTCTTCGTTGTTGTGGGCATTGATATTGGAGTACCCACAGTCACCATCTTCATTTCTTATGCCCTCATCCTGTCTAGTGTCCTCCGCATCAGTTCCATGGAGGGCAGGTCTAAAGCCTTCAGCACCTGCAGCTCCCACATAATCGCAGTTTCTCTTTTTTTCGGGTCAGGGGCATTCATGTATCTCAAACCTTCTTCCCTTTTGCCTATGAACCAGGGGAAAGTGTCCTCCTTGTTTTATACCATTGTGGTACCCATGCTCAATCCATTAATCTACAGCTTGAGGAATAAGGACGTCAAAGTTGCTCTGAAGAAAACATTGAAGAAAAGTTCATTTTCCTAAGAAAGGGGCAATGTTTTGAAAAGTCAATCCTTTCCCCTTTCATGTATGACTGGATAAGCATGTGTTACACAGAGGAAAATTTCACTCTTTCCTGGATGAGTTCATCTTCTCCATTTGAAAGATTGTTTGGAAGATTCTTAAAGCTGCAGAGGGCTCATAGTTATCAGGCCTTTTGGAGGACCACACAAAACAAAACAATTCTTATTACTGGCAGTGGATGCAGATTTATATCCCTTCCTGGTGTGTGTGTGTGTGTGTGTGTGTGTGTGTGTGTGAGAGAGAGAGAGAGAGAGAGAGAGAGAGAGAGAGAGAGAGAGAGAGAGAGAGAGAGAGAGAGAGAGAGAAAGAGACAGAGAGAGAGTCTCTTAGCAGAACAGCGGGTCAACCACAGGTTCTGTATTTCTCATACTGGTTGTTTAGAATTACAGCTTACTTTCTTCCTCTCTCAGGCCATGCATGGAACACTTCATTTCAACTGTGAACTGGGATAGGCTGTTAAAGTTGGTTGTGACTATAGAGATTTTATGCAACTTTTAAGGGCTAATTTTAAATGGAACATTTTTTTTTGCAATAAGGTAGGAGGTTTAGGATTTTGTTAAGATGGTCTTGATAAAATGGCCAGAAAAGTTATTGAGGCATTTTATAGATTTTAGAGGAAGCACGTTATGACTTACAGAGTAGTAGCAGGATACCTCTCAAGACAGTGATGTGGAACCTGGATGTTCCAGGGTTTGGTGGTAATGCTGCCTGGAAGAACTTATAGAAAATGTTAAGCTTCTGAAGGATGGACATTTTCTTTTGTCAGGAAACAAGACCCTCTGTATTTCAGACTTGTTTCAAGTTTACTATGTGGTGAGGCTAGTTTTGAACTCTTGATCTTCATGCCTCTACCTCCCAAGAGCTGGAATTACAGACATGCACCACCATGCCCAGCTCAGTGAAATAATTTGTATATTACTTCACACAAATTCATTTCCTTATTTTAATATTGCACTTGTAAAGTTAGCATGGAGAAGTGTGCAGCAGCTCACGGTTATTGGTTAAGAACCTAGAGAAAATTTTAGGAGCACATAGCTTATTTGTGTTACAAGTCATAATCAGGTTGGCCTCACGGTGACCAATTAGTGAAAGAAATATGGATGGGAAGTTACAGCTGTTGCAAGCATCCGAGACTGTGAAGTTCCTACCTTTTCAGATCAGCTTGCTGCTACTTGGTGTCTCCTCTCCCCATGTTCTACATGAAATTCTCTAATGAACTTCCCTTTCTTCTGGGTCAAGTTAACTACAACCTTGACAATGGAATCAGGAAGCAAGCAAAAAGTGATATGGTGGCATTTATTTCTCGACTTCTTCTAGCTAGGCAAAATGGGCAGTGACTAAGACTAAAAGCTCCATTTTCTATTGAGCTTCCCTCCCTTGTTTCTTCCTGCCGTAGTGTGTCCTCTTGTGCTCTTGCTGACTGGACAAGCTTGGCAGTCCCTTTGTGATTTCCTCCACCACAATCTTGCTCCAACCTGTGCAAGTAGTTCTTGCATTGTACTTTTAATCACTTTGTTTGACTGGATTATTTGTTTTCTCCTGGGACTCATGGGGATACCTCCCGGTGAGAGGCGGATGAGCTGACAGACCCCAAACTCATAAATTATTAGGCTGATATCATCATGTTAAACCTTTTGGTTTCTAAGAAAATCATGAATGGTAAATCATTTTTTGGTGAAGTAATGATATGTGAAATGTTTTGACTCCAAAAGCTATCTTTAGAACCAGTCTCTTTCATCTCAAAAGTATTAAGTTTGGACAGATGTACAATTTTACCTTTTGGGTTAATGCAGATCTATGAAGATGAATTCATAGGAGTGAGCATGGATACAGGAACAATAGAATTTGGACAAATAGAGCAAGGAGGGGGAAAACAGCACTAAGACACAGAAAGAGCAAAGACTAGGGAAAGATGGGATTCAAATCTGGTTTCTAGCTTTACCCAGTAATTGTGTCACTTTAACTAAGCCATACGATATTACTCAACAAGGAATTAAATTAAATTAAGGGAATTAAATGCTAGGCACTCAACAATTCTGTTTTTATTACCTAGATCTAGACTTTTCCTTCACAGACCAGCACCTCTAATAACAGTTATTGTGTAAGTTTGGGCAGTCATCTTTCTGAGTTCATGCATGCCCACATTTAAAAAAAAAACATGTTTGACCAGATCATTTCTACATTCACTTATAATATATACTTATTTATATATTAACTAGAGAGTAATTGTTTGCTGTATATGAATGGTTTGTTTTTTTGTTTTTGTTTTTGTTTTTTTATTTTTTGGTTTTCGAGACAGGGTTTCTCTGTGTAGCTTTGGAGCCTATCATGGTACTCACTTTGGAGACCAAGCTGGCCTCGAACTCACAGAGATCTGCCTGCCTCTGTCTCCTGAGTGCTGGGATTTAAGGCTTGCGCTACCAATGCCTGGCCTGTATATGAATGTTAATGCACTGCTCTAAATTAAATGACACATTATGAGGCAGAACTTTGAGAAGTGAAGTCATGAGGGTGAGGTCCTCATGAATGGATTAGTGCCCTCACCAGAAAGAACACTTGAGTAGGGCTCTTTTTTATAAGGACACTAAGAGACTCTGGCATCATTTAAAGACACAACAAGAAGTTTAGTCTGTTTACCAGAAAATCAATTCTCTGGTAGAACAATCAATCTATTGATAACTGGACTTTGTACTCCTAGCATCTGGTACTGTGAAAAATAAAATTCCTGTAAGCCACCCACTAAATAGCTTTTGTTATAGAAGTCCAAACAAGCTAAGAAGATGTTTATAGAATTCATAAATATTACCAAAGAAAACCATGGAGAAGACATTTCCATTTCTGCTGGCTTTCTGGTCCTCCCAAAGTCTCATCCAGAGTCCCTTATTAGCCCACCCATTTCTTAGCTGTGTATTTTATACTCAGTGCTTGTCCAGTGTGTGTGCATGCCTGTCTATTTTGCCCCAATATTTTTCTTGTTTCCAAGACATGAGGAGCTTATTTAAAATTTACTTTCTGATAATGATTAATCAGAAGAGGAAAAATTGTTATTAGTATGAATAAATGGATAAGAAAGAAATAAAGATGAATGTTCAGGGTTGTAGTTTCGGAAAAAGGGGGAAGGAGAGAATTCAAAATAAAAAAGCTTACCCTTGGCTGCCAGGCTGTGAACACTGAGAAAGACATAGCTCACAGAAAGACTTGCTTCTCATCTTTGCCTGTGACTCAGCTATCACAATTACATAACATCCCATCATATTGATGTACTATATGTAATTAGTAATTCTTTATTATTGTACATTAGGTTAATTTCTATCCTTTGAAAGATTCTTGTTAAACACACTTATATTCATCATGTCTTAAGGCTCTCCTCTATTAGGATATTAGGGCATATCCTCAGATAATTATTGAATTATCTAAGATTCTCGAGTTTTATAAAAATTTTATTTATTTATTTATTTATTTATTTATTTATTTATATGTGTGTTTTGCCTGCATTTATAACTGTGTATCACACACATGCCTGGTGCCCCTGGAAGTCAGAAAAGGGCTTCAAATCCCCTGGGTCTAGAGTTATAGACAGTTGTAAGCTGTCATGTGGGTGCTGGAAATTGAACCTGGGTCCTCTGTAAGAACAGCTAGTGATCTTATCCATTGAGCCATCTCTCCATCCCCTGAATATTTCTTCTTGAAAATTTTTTCCGACTTGTTTTCTCTCTGGGTGCCACTCAGGGAATTCACTGCCTTTCACTTTTGGTGGTGGCAGCATTCACTTTATTGTCCTCTTCTTTTATACTGCTGTCTACTTTATTTCCTCATCTGTTGTGATAGCCGTCTGAATAAGGAAACGTAAAAAAGATGGGCTTTGGGGATGCCTCCATGGGCAAAGGGCCTGCTTTATAAACATGAAGACTAGAGTTTGAATGCCTAGCACCCATATAAAAGCCAAGTATGGCAGGATGTGCTTCTGTAACCCCAGCATGGGGAGGCAGAGAAATTGGTGCAAAGGACTTGTTAACATAACGGATTGGTGAGCTTTAGACTCAGTGAGAGATCCTGTCTCAAAAGTAAGGTGGATAATGACTGAAAAAAAGTGTCTGGATATCGACTTCTGGTTTCTACATGTGCCCATGCAGTGAAGCACACCCCACAGACATGTGCATACACACATACTCACTCCCCACTCACAAGGGTAGCAGTGGAGTTCTGGTCTCCACATGCAAACACACACATGTACATGTACATCCATGTGCAGAAATACACATACACACACAAGTACACACACCACACATGTACACAGAAAATAATAAACAGAAGAAATGAGTATAAAGAGCAAAACTTGAAATTTTCCTTCTTTTTCCTTATTTCTTATGTGTTTTTTTCCCTAAATAGTTCATTTTATTGCAGGAAGAGGAGATTCTCTGGAGACTTACCTTTTGTGCTTATACATTGTGAGGAGTCTTTCTAGAGTATCCTCCCCCTTTGGTGTCAACATCTTTTCTGTGTTCTCCTAATGCTTAGCACTTGGCCTGGGAAGCTCTGGAAGCAGGGTAGAGCCATTGCTTGCTCACTTTTCGGTATTCATCCTCACCATAAATTGGGTGCTACAGTTTGTGCAGGCAGCCCCAGCTATCCTTGTTGAGGTATCACACCTCCTCACCTCTGCCAGATTAACACTTGCCAGGTAGGTATTAATATCTTTGGACACAAGCATGGGACATATACTTTTAGGAGCTGACTTACTAAATGGGCATTCATGCTCTCCTTCTTGTGAGAAAGTCCATCTCTTCCAATATAGAAATGGACATGTTGGACTCATTGTTCAATCACTGCACACCCTAATTATATTTTCTCTGTTTACTTGAGACCTCCAACCTGGTGGCTAATGTAGAAATGTCTGTTCCAGCTTTCCATACCTTCTTATGTTAAAATGAATGGCATTAGATAAGATGATTAAACTAAGTCTTTAATTAAACCTTGGAAGGATGTTTTATAAAATTCTGAAGCTTGATATTAACTTTTCACTCTGTTTTAAGTATTATCCCAGAGATAACATGAGAGAAAACCTGGACAATGGGGAAAAGGAATTGCTCACATTTGTAACTGTTGTTCCCCAGAGTCCTGCCTGAATTTATGCTGTTACAAGATAAATTTGCTGAGCACAAAGCCTCCAAAATCAGCTGGGCGTGGTGGCAGGTAGATCTCTGTGAGTTCAAGGCCAGCCTGGTGGTCTACAGAGTGAGTTCCAGGACAGCCAAAGATACACATAGATACCCTGTCTTGGAAAATAGAAACAAACAATACAACAACAAAACCAAAGCCTCGAAATATATGTTTTTTTTCTGACTTAAGAGGGTTTACTACTGCTATGTCAGGATACAGCTTCATTATTTAGTCTTTCAGACACGAATATGTATTCTGCAGACATTTGATAATATAAAGGTTTTGTCATGTCATCTGTCTAGTGATTTTACTGGGGATGGTTACTACTTTGACATTTAAAATTGACAGTAGTTGTAATGAGTACAAAATATGCTGTTACCTTTCAGACTTTCCCACAGAATTTTAGCATACTTTGATGACTATTACCTGAGGATACTATTATTTGGATGTTTAGAAAATGGAGATCTTTGAAACTCCATATCACTTTCTTAGTTGGAATTCTTCTAAAAAAATCTTTTTGAGCCACCTGTCATGTTTATCATTGTGAAAGCATGCATTATAATTTTGTCTAGTGGATTATGATTCTTTATTACCAACACTTACTTTAATAGTCACCTTGCAATGAGCTGTCTGAAAGAGCTTTTGTATGACTTATTTCTATGTCCTTTTACTATACCTTCATCAGAATTTGGGGATTTTATTTCTGGAAAATCATGTATGTTAGTCCTATCTTTTTCAAAATTGCCCGTGTTTAGAGACTGTTTAAAACCAAGGCATGAATGTGAGTTAGGATGTACCATATTTAATGTGAATCCACAGTCAAGTATTTAGTGGGAAAATATGTTTAAAAAGAAACATTTAGATATTTATCTCTCTGAGCATATGGGGTCTATGTGAGTAGGCAGTCTGCTGGCTCTCAAATATGATGACCATGTGTGTCATTTTTGGTCCCCTTTTCAACTTATCACATGACAGTTTTCTCAGCTTTCCATTAAAGTTTTGTGGGGCCACCCAAAAGAAAGAAATGGACCCAGGATAAGAGCAAAAAAGCCATACAGTTTGCTTGTAAATGGAATTTGGTTTGGTTTTCTTCATTTGATTCCTTCCTTCTTCTTCTTCTCTCTCTCTTTTTTTGTTTTTTGGTTTTTGAGACAGGGTTTCTCTGTGTAGCTTTGGAGCCTGTCCTGGCACTCGCTCTGGAGACCAGGCTAGCCTCAAACTCACAGAGATCCACCTGCCTCTGCCTCCCGAGTGCTGGGATTAAAGGCGTGCTCCACAAACCCCCAGCTGATACCTTCCTTCTATTCCATTTATAGTAACAGCTCCCTTTAAAAGAAAACTTTCTAGACTATCATGATTTGAACATGAAAATAGACATGTGGACAGGAAGTTCCAAACCAAGCCCTCATGGTTTTGAATCCTTAATATGTTTTTGAGGTTTTACTGTGTCCTATGAATTTTATATACAGATTCCTATTTAAGTTTTATGCAACTGTATGAGACAATTTTTGCTGTTTTATAAAAGAGAAGGAAGGGACCTGCTTAGATTGCACAGATAATAAATAGCATAATGAAGAATTGCATTTGCATTGTGTAACTCTAGAGCCCACATTCTTCACACTAGCTGCCTTCCAGAAGGCTCAATCTGGGTGTGTAAGAAATAGAACACGAAGTGCATATATATTCACCTGTATAAAGTCCAAGTTCCTGTTGTTTTGAGCTGAGTAAGACCCTGAATTTTCTCTCACCTGGAAATGATTTGCAAAAAAAATGTCAAAAGAAAGATACAAAAGATTTTCCTTCCATTTTAGGAATCACTAAGCTAATAGAGTCAGAATACACACACACACACACACACACACACACACACACACACACACACACACACACACACACACGCTGATGGACTATTGTTTTACAGATACCAGAGTTACATATTCACAAGTTGTTTATTTAAGTTATATTCTCAATTTCAGCCAGGTGAGTGAACATGTTCGGGGAAGTTGGTGCCTGCAGATACAGAAGGTGTTAAAATAAAGTTGAACAAATCCCCAGTGATACCTTAAAATACTGAAATTATGCAGTGTTTTATTCTTAATTTAATTTTTTAAAGCATTTTTGTTGCAAATTTGCAAAAGCAATGCTCATATGGTGGAAATGTGTGAGATAAGAAGTACATAGAGATAAGCAAATCTTTGAGAAATAAAGAACTCCATGATCTTAGTACTTAAATATTTCCATCCGTAGCATTTTGGTGTATGTTCTTTCAGAACATTCCACCCCAACCCACTTTCTCTCTCTCTCTCTCTCTCTCTCTCTCTCTCTCTCTCTCTCTCTCTCTCTCCCTCCCTCCTCTCCCTGTAAGTAGAATAAGATGAACCTGTTTGCAAAAATTTATATATGCATATATAAAACATCACATTAAATATCATTTTATAATTTTATTTTTCTTCTATAAACAGGCAAACAGCTTTTAGTACAATTAATTATGCATTAAATTATGGTTTTTAATAAGTACGTAACTGTATTGTGTTTAATGCTGTGATGGCAGTGGGGTGCCAAAATTTTTGATCGTTACAGAGAAAGAGTATTGTTTCCTTCTTGTTAAAGGGCTTTTAAATCATGATCCTATTTTGTCCTAAATTACTTTTATAAATCCTAAGTTGAGCTTTCCCTTTGATTTATTAGTAGGTATCGAATTCTGTACATCCATTTCACCTCCTTAGTTTTCCAGTCACATCTCTCAAGTCCTAGGACACATCTGGTTAGATTAACTTTCTTCCATAATGTACACTAGTCGTTTAACTATCACTACAATCAACTATGGAGTTATCTCCCTTAAATAATAAAAGGAGTCCCCGTTTTGAGCCTCCTTTTGATTTTGTTTTGCCTTGTTTACCACTGATTATAATCAAATAGACGTCTCTGGTACCATTCTGGTCTCACTTAGGTTCCTTTTTATGTCCTCTAGATGGAGAGGAGCCTGTGTTCTTCCAGATATATAAGGAAGCAACATTTTCTTGACACCTAATTTCTCTCAATTCCATCCTAGGAGAGAAGACAGATGGATAGAACTGATGAGAATCTGTGGCTCAGTGTGGTCCACCCTCTTCCTCTGGGTCACAGCTCCCTACTTTCTATTTAGGACAGGATCTCAGGACCATTTGCAAACCCGTGTTCCCTGGACAGAAGAAAAACTGTTCTCCAGCTTAGTTTGGACTTGCACTTGGATTCAAAAATTTCATCCATGGTATGATGTGCAATGAGAGAATTATAAGGTCATATAAGTGGTGTACATCCAAGCTGTGGCTTCTAATCCACTTTATCCCCCACATAGCTTTTGTTTGACTCGTAGGTAATTGGTTATGGACTTATAGAGGGAGGAGAGAACAGTGAATTTACAGCATTAACACACTTTAACAACAGCAAATTCTCCTTGCATGTATAATATGACTCAGTTGTTAACATCATTTGCCATTTTCTAAACTGAAGCATTGGGTCTTTCCACTTTATGACCCTCTTCACTTCCCTTTATGGTTTCTTGTGCCCAGAATATCCTCCTGATTTCCCAGCTTGAAATCTCCTTGCTATTCAAAACCAATAGTAATGGATTTCTCAAACTATATGATAAAGCAGAGTGTGCATTTCCATAGTAACAACATGATAATTAGAGACCGTTTCTGAACAGAATTAGCACAAACAACACACTATTAACTCAAAGATACATTTTCTATAAAAGCCTGTGATATTTCTTTGGGTAAAACTATTTTCCACATTTTAAGAAATACTTTAATTACTTGAGAATATCATACATGCATATAGTATATTTTGGTCATAATCACCCCATTCCTCATCCAAACTCCTCTTAGATTCATCCCTTACTTTGCTATCTCTTCCCAAATTTTTGTCTTTTTGTTCTTAAAAAAAAAAACCTATATGTTGCCCATATACACATAAGTGTGAGGTCATCAACTTCAGCATGGTTAATCTACCAGGGACTACACCCTTAGAGAAACTGATGCTCCCTCCTTCAGAGGCCATCAACTGTCAAAAGCCATTAACAGTTAGGGGTGGAGGCTGATGAAGCTACTCCCCTCTTCATGCTAGAATGCTGATTGGCTTGACCTGATACAGATCTTATGCAGCTGCTGTGAGTTTATGACTGCAGTGGTCCTGTCATGTTCAGAAGACGCCATTATATCCACGTCCTCCCAGTTCTCTGTCTTTAACAATCCTCTTCAGAGATGGTCTCTGAGCCTTTTGGGGGAGGGATTTAATATAGATATCCCATTTGTGTTTGACTGCTCTACACTTATTCTGCATGTTGACCAGTTGTGAATTTCTGCTTGAGCCACTGTCCAGTGCACAAAACTTCTCTCATGATATCTGAGAGCTGCACTAATAATCCATGGTTACAGAGATACATATTTAGAGGGCAGTTTGATGCTATGTTCATTTAGCAAAATCATAGTTGTAAGTTAATGCTTGAAGCCTCTGAACTCTCCAGTGATGGATTCTTGGTCAGATTTCCCAAATTTAATAAGAAAGTTTTGTTGAAAAATGACTGTAAAAAACTGTTCTAGGTACTGATTTAAAAAATGTTACATTAAGTTCCTTGCTATGTATTGATTTTCAAAATGTACATTAAAAACTATCATAGTTATTACACTCAAAGCCTGTATTGACTCTATAATACACACAAAACTGGACAGTATCATAACCCCAAATTATTTATGCATACTAACCATTTAATTATTAGTAACATCAATTACTGAGCCATTGGCTGTTAATGGATTAAATATTAAACAGCCATCTTAAATTTCATTTTGTTTTTATGTAGCTGACATTTCATTTTAAAAGCTGGCCAGATATTTAATTGTATGCATATGTCTTTATTCAATAAAGCAATTTATGCTCATTATAACTAGTAGCATAATTTTCTTCATTTTATTAGTTCTTTGACATACAATACATTTTGATCATTTTTGTCCCTTCCCTAAACTCCTTACAGTTCTACTTGCTTTCCTACCCACTCAACTTATATCTTTTTTTAAAGCTACTCTAGTTCCATCTTTTGCTGCTCATGTACTCTTCCACAAGAGCAAGGTAAACCCACCAAGTACCATCTATTTCACAGTAGCTATCAATTGCCAATAGCTCCTTAGCTAGGACTTCATGAGTACCTCCCTTTCCATGCTGGCATTTGTGTGTGTGTGTGTGTGTGTGTGTGTGTGTGTGTGTGTGTGTGTGTGTGTGTGTGTGTGTGGTTTGATCTTGCAACAGGCCTCATGAGTTCTGTCAAAACTGCTGTGAATTCATATGTGCAACTGCCCCACTGTGTTCCTTGTAACCACCCATTACCTCTAGCTCTTGGTAAAAATACTCTAGAAAGCAAAACCTTTGTGGTTATTTTCCCAGTGTTGAGAGAGAACATCCCTTTGGGGTGTGCATGAAAGTGTGTAGATATCAGGGGGAAAAAACCAACAAAGTGACCAGGGGAATAACTAGGGGAGGTCTGGGTTACTTGACCCAGCCAGATCTTGCTCACTATCTAAAAAAGTCATTTTCTTCTGTATTTGAATGATGTTTTTATATGCAAGCCAAGGACTCAACTTTTTAAAACAGAAGTGTTGATTATGGTTAGCTTAAGAAAAAGGATGCTTATTGCTAAGAAATGGGGTAGGTCACAGGTTCTTAGAACAGGCTGGTGAACCAGCTGTCGAAGTCAGGCATGATGGGAAAGCCAGGTGGTGGAACTGTGGCTAAGTCACACTGAAGAACTGTCTGGTTAAGCTGCACTGGTTGCTCCTGCTGGCTCTGCTAGTACCTTGCCTGTGTTTCTAATGGAGATATTTGTTTTTCCTTCATCTTTGCCAAACTGCAGTGTAAACAGTTTCTGCTTCTAGTTTGTAGGCGTTGTCAGAAAAGGATTTGGAGTCTGAAACTAATAAAGACTCACACGAAGGCAGATTTCTCACACATGGAAGGAATTCAGAGGCTGGGTAGTCACAAAATATAATGAATTTCATTTCCATTTACTTTCAGTTTTACAACTTGATTTCAGTTTTTCAGGAAGGTCTTTTCAGACCTTCAAGACTTACTAGGGTTCCACTTATGCAGTTTCACACAGGAGTCAAAAATCCCTCCCTGCACACTAATTGTATTTCTAAACAATTATGTGTAGGCTTTGTTTAGTTCTAGGTTTTTCCATCTGGAATATATGTCTGAGCCATAGGAGCTGTGTCTATTTTGATCACTGCCTCATTTTTAGAGCAGAGAATTGGGTCTAAATTGAGTTAAGTGTTCTGTGTATGCAATTGTCTCTCAGTGTACTGGGGGGGGGCTAGAACAGATGTTCAGATCAGCCAATTTTAAATTTCTTATGTAAAATGACATACTATTTTAATACAATTATATGTATTTATATCATTGGTAGATCATTTATAATACCTAATACAATGATGGTGCAATGCAAATTGTTATAGTGGTTGTTTAGGGAATAATAAAAAGAAACAAGTTTGGGTAAGTTCAGTATAGATGGAACTTACTTTTCTTTAAACACTTTTTTGAGCCATTATTGTTTGAATCTGTGACATGGAAATCATGACAGCAGAAGGCTTACTCAGCTGACTTATTATCTTTTGGGCCTTCTTATTTCTAGATTTGTTACATTGTATCTTTAGTCCATTGTCTCCATACTCTCTGCTAATATTTACATCCAGGTAATGTCCTCCTACCCGTTCTCTAATTGACTAATTTTATTTTCTGTTTATTTTGTCTACTATGTTGTTTAATGTATTGATATGGGTTCCAATTTCAACGATTCTATTTTCCTATATAAATTGGGTCCCAATTCCAGTGACCCTATTTTCATATCTAAAAGTTCTACTTGATTTTTTTAAACATTTTGATGGCTGCTTAATTAAACCTTCCATTTGTTTTTGTTTAAACATACTCAGTTCATTTATTTAGTATGCTGTCCTGACATGCTTAGTAATTCTGTGAGTAGCTAACACTATAAGGCATGTTTTTTGTGTGTTTGTCATTCATGTGTATTCTCATTTACATTGTCTTATTCTATGTTCGTTTAATGATTCACACAGTGAGCTTGTGAGCCTCAGATGTTTATCTGAGGACTTGCTTTGGCATTTGTATTTAAATTGCATCCTCCATAGATTATTTTTGTTATTATATATGTAATATCGATTGTTTTTACCTCACACAGGGAGATGATTATTTTAACCAATTTTCTATGTATTTATTTTATTATTATTTTTTATTCTCTCATACATTACATCCTGACCACAGACTCTTCCTCTTCTCCCAGTCCCTGTCCCCACCTTCCCTCTCCTCCAGATCCATTCTTCCTTTCTTTTACTTCTAAAAACAGAGCAGGTGTCCCAGGAATATCAAACAAACAAGACATAACAAGTTACAATAAGACCAGGCACAAGCCCTCATGTCAAGACTGGATGAGACAACTAGTGGGAGGAAAAGAGACCCAAGTACAGGCAAAAGTATCAGAGACACTTCCACTCATACTCTTAGGAGTCTCACAAGAATATCAAGGTATACACATATGCAGAGGACCTAGCTCAGACCATACAGAGTCCATGAAACACAACTGGCAAAAAAAAGAAAAGAAAAGAAAAAGAAAACATGTAAATTTTCTATCTATTTAAGACCAAGTTCAGTCAGACATGTTTGGCCCTTTTTTTTGTGAGTTTTTTCTTTTTATTTAGACTTAAGATTCTTCCTTTGAGGCTCAGCATTATGTGCCAGGTTTTATCTTTTGTATTCCACATAGGAAACTCATCAATCCAAACTCAGAGGCTACCAGAATCCACAGGTTCCCTGGTCTAGTGGTTGTTCCTCCACATTAGTACTTTCCATTTTTTCCCTCTTTACTCTTGAAGAGTTTTTACTTAGTTTTTATAAGATCTTGCAGGGAAAAAATAGATAATTTATATTTCATTAAGAATTCCTACAATTTTTAAATCAAGATGAATCCTTCTGAATAAAACATTTTAATACTGAGAAAATAGCTGATCTTTTTTTTTAAGATAATACCATTTTTTTATTTGTTCAAATTAGGAACAAGCTTGCTTCACATGTCAATCCCTTCTCCCTCTCCTTCCGCTACCCCCCCAACTGCTCACCAGTCCCCCAGCCCTTACCCCTCCATTCCCCAGGGAGCGTAGGGCCCTCCATAGGTGCTCCCCAAAGTCCACCACATTATCCTGGGTTGGGCCTGGGCCCTCCCCATGTGTCCAGGCCGATAGAGCATCCCTTCACCTGGGATGGGCTCTCAAAGTCCCTTTTTACACCAGGGAAAAATCCTGATCCACTACCAGGGGCCCCATAGAGTGCCAAGGCCTCCTCATTGACATCCACATTCAGGGATCTGGATCAGTTCCGTGCTGGCCTCCCAGACAGTAGTCTGAGGTCCATTTGTTCCCCTTTTTTCAGGCCAGCTCTTCCTGTGGGATTCACCAGCCTGGTCCTGACCCCTTTGATCTTCATTCCTCCCTCTCTGCAACTGGGTTCCAGAGATCAGTTCAGTGTACAGTTGTAGGTGTCTGCCTTTGCTTCCATCAGCCACTGGATGAGGGCTCTAGGATGGCATATAAAGTAGTCATCAGTCTCATTATAAGGGAAGGGCATTTAGGGTAGCCTCTCCACCATTGCCTAGATTGTCAGTTCCTGCCATCCTTGTAGATCTCTGGAAATCTCCCTAGTTCCAGATCTCTCCTCAGACCTACAATGGCTCCCTTTGTTATGGTATTTCTCATCCTGCTCTCCTCTATTCTTCCTCCAACTCAACCTTTCTGCTCCTCCATTTCCTCCTCTCCCCTTCTCTTCTCCTCCTCTCCTTCTGCCTGCTCCCTCTCCCCTACCCCCATGCTCCCAACTAGCTCAGGAGATCCTTCCCCTTCCCATTCTCTGGGTCTATGTACTTTTCTTTTATAGTCCTTCTTGTTTCCTACTTCCTTTGGTGAAGAGGATTGTAGGCTGGTAATCCTTTGCTCTATGTCTAAAATTCATATATGAGCGAGTACATTCCATGTTTGTCTTTTTGTGACTGGGTTACCTCACTGAGGATGGTTTCTTCTAGTTCCATCCATTTGCCTGTGAATTTCAAGATTCCATTGCATTTTTCCACTGAGTAGTACTCCATTGTGTAAATGCACCACATTTTCTCTATCAATTCTTCAGTTGAGGGGCATCTAGGTTGCTTCTAGGTTCTGACTATTACAAACAATGCTGCTATGAACATGGTTGAACATATGTTGTATGAAGCTGATATTGATAAATATTTATTGAGTGATGAGCAAAGTGATGTCTAAACTGATGAACAGGGAGAATTCTTTCTCTTTCATTGCCGCATAGCTGCTAAGCTGACGTCTGAAGTAGGAGAGGGCAATGGATAAGAAAGTGCATGCACTACAAAGAAACTCCCATTTTCTTCATAAAAATAAGTCTCAAAACCATCACTCAAATACATAATTGAAAGGAGACTTTCTGCATGGTGAACAAGATCTAACTGGACCAAGTAACTCAGACCTGTATTAGTTACTCTTTGTGGTATGTTTTTGTTTCAAGACATCTACTCCTTTTCATGCACATCCTAAAGGGCATCTGTTCTCTGTCAACACTGGAAAGGCAATCATTAAGTTTTTGCCTTGCAGTGTGCTTTGAAACAAGGTTAGAGCACTTTGAACATACTGTATTGAATGAAGCTGAAGGGTTACAGCAGAAAAATAAATGCACTATGAATATCCTTATATAATGTCTTGTTGGATGTCATGTACCATCAATTCTACCATGCTCTATTGGTGAAAGATGCCCCAGACCATGTATACAGCCAAGATCTCATCACTTCACTGGAAAAATGTTAGTCCTGTTACACCAAAAGCAAGTGGGTGTAAGCTATGCGTGTGTGTGTGTGTATTGGTATGGCCATCTTTGGAAAATACAATCTGCCACATGCATATACATTACATAGTTGTTATAAACACAGTATTATATTAGAAAACATCCTGCATAAAGCTTGGAGCTCTGTAGTTGCTCCAAATGCATTAATTATCTTTTCTATAGCTTTCCTCCCTTTATGTAAGAAAAATACAACAGGATTTTTAAGAGATACATAATGGATGAGAAATAAAAACTTATTTTTTTCTTGCATGTTCTACTATAAAGAGTTGTCAGGCTAGCAAATACCCATTTTTCAAATGAGAGAATCATGGCACAAGATATTTAGAAACTTTATGCTTAAACTAATTTGGTAGGATGATATTTTTGTTATCTACTTATTATTTAAACATTTAATTTAAGCCTAACATATATCTATAACTTGATGAGTGTTTTGCTAACTAGATGCAGTTAAACAGTAGTCATGTCAGAAACAGAACGCTGCCAACAGCCCATCTTTAATATCTCTTTCCAGTCACCAGCCTCCAGCTTTCCAGTGAGAGGCAGCAGCTTGACTTCTAACATCACTGATTAATTGGTTTCTTTTTTGCAATCTGTATGCATGTATGTTAGTTTTATTCCTGTGTATTTGGTAGAAGTGATTTAGTAGAGATAAAGTATGTTTTAGCTTACATTTTTCAGGGCCAGCTATTTGGCAGGAAATCCCAGAGATGAGATGAGTGGACGAAGAAGCCACCCACCTCATGGTAGAAGGAATCAGAGCAAGGAACGGCCTTGTGACCCGGTGTGATCTTCAAAGTCACAGCTCTAATGACCTACTTCCTCTTGCTGCATTTCCTAAAGGTTCTAAAATCTCCTCAAGTACCACAATCACTTAGGAACCAAGAACCCAGTGCTTGAGTCCAGGAAGACATTTCATGTTTAAGAACAATTCCATAGAGTCATAGGCATGTGCCATTTTGTGCTTGTTTTCTTTTGTTCCATGATAACTTGATAATACAAACTTTCATGGCTAAATGAAATCTTATTTTGCTAAAATCCCTCTGTCTATTGCCCATTCTAGAGTTGGTTGACATATAGGTGGCTTTCAGTTTTTAACTGACATGTATAATACTGCTATGAACATAATTTAGCATGAGTTGAGGTCAACCCTATATACTTAGGAGCATGTACCTAGCAGCAGAGAGGGCTCTTTTTGAAGTTAAAACACTGTCAACCAATTTAGTTTTCTTTTCTAATCTATTTTAGGTAGGTAGCTTGGGTTTCTAGTTTGCTGCTTAAAGCTCCTCGCTTCAGTAAATCAGAAGCAGCTTGAAGTTTAAACCCTTCCTGTGTTTGAAGGCAAAGTGATAATAAATGTACAGGAAAGGTAAGTTTAGTTAAGGAGGACTTTGAAGGGTAAAGAAGGTGGCAGACAGAGGGTTGACAAAACATAGACAAAAGTCAGCCAGATTGTGAGACCACAGGGCCAGAGGGCCTGAATAACTTGCTTATGTTCTTTTTAGCAGTGCAAACATAAAGTCTGCAATCCACACTGAGTTATATTTAAGAGTGAAAGGACATGCTATTAATAATTATACAAGGGTAAGGAGTGTCTTTTAGGGCCACCTCAAGAAAAGTGGGATTATTTTAGGTAGCTTTAGTGGAAACTTACAAATGTGGATGTTCATGTTTGAGAGTGTGAAAGGCAGTTTTATTATCTAAATAAGGCTGGATGGTGGTGGCACAAGCCTTTAATTCCAGCACCCAAGATGCAGAGGCAGGTGGATCTCTGTGAGTTTGAGGCCTGTCTGGTCTACTGAGCGAGTTTCAGCACATGCTCCAAAGCTACAGAGAAACGCTGTCTCATCCCCCCACCACCAAAAGAAAAGTAGAGTAAAACCCTAAAGAGCCTCCTATCCTACGGAGATTTGAATGTTCCCCTCATGTGTGCTGTGGTATTTTAATCTCCTGACATATGATCAAGGCTTGTTTGTGCCTTTTTGTGGCATAATTGGTATATATGGTAGTGTCTCAAAGTTCCAAGAAACTCATTGATCTAGGAACATTTTATGTGAATTGTTCTCTTTGTTTTCCTCTCAAAGTTCTCGAAAGAAATCAGAAATGGTAGAAAATAAGTTTGGTGTCCTTTTTCCTTAAGATCAATTTTAGGATCCAAGAAAGAAAGAGAGGGAAATGAGCTTGGAAACCTAGCAAATAATAATAATATCACATCCCTGGAGTACAGGGGAAGTTTGTATAGAACTTCAGTTCCCCAAGATGATACATAAATGTCTAACCCAGCTTGTAAACAAAGGCAGTAGCTTCATTCCCATAGAGACTATGTTTAGAGAAATTCCCAGGAGAATCTGTCTAATCAGATTCCCAAGATCACCAAGGTGTGCAATTTTCTGCAATATGCCAGCTTTTAGTTCTTGTAAAAAGGGTTGTTTGTTTTCTTGAAGTTGATGGAGAGCAACTGGGACAACCTAGCTGAAGTGTGGTCCATTCCTTGAGCACCACAGAGAACTTGGGTCAGATAAATCTCGGTTTCTAAGCATCAGGAGAATAAGAAGAGTGAATATCCGTTGTTGTCAGATTTTGGATAATGGAAAAAGATATCGAGTGAAGCCTTGCACTGAGAAGAACCAAGGAGAAAGAAAGAAAGTTCTGAAATCTGTCTTTCCTGATGGTTTTTATTCTCTCTATATATACACAGGGGTTCTAGAAAGCATTGACCACTCTGTCCTCAGCACTGACTCTGAGGTAAGTAAAGGGGTTTGGTAGTGGAAGGAAGTATATACAGAGACAATAGGGCAGACCTTGGGCTTGGTTTTCTCTGTAGATTTTCTTTGTATGTGGTTGAAAGAGAGAGTTGTGCAGAGCATAGATTCTGTAGGTCTACATTTAACAAAGCCTAAGACAATGGACTGTATTGTATTCTTAGATCTTGAGTTATCATTTTGGGAGGTCATGGGTAGTCAACTGAAGCCATCAGCTTCCTCATCTATTAGGCAAGAACAGAACCCTTGTTGCCCACGAAGTTAGAACTGCTTGAATTTTTAATCAGCCCAGGGGAAATGAGCTACTTTCAGTCATACTATTAATCGCTTAAGATGAAGTGAAGATGAGGGAGGAGAGACCAAAGAAAAGAGGGCACACATACACATTGACTTATCTTCTAGAGTCTCCTTCCATTGTGCATGCTCATGCCTGTCATCTTCTGTGTGTTTTATTACACTTCTCCAGGCTACTTGTTAGAAGAGAATGACCCTGAGGAACAACTCTGTGACTGAGTTTATCCTTGCGGGATTTTCAGACCAACCAGCTCTCCAGCTGCTCCTCTTCCTCTTCTTCTTTGTCATCTATGTGGTCACTGTGGTAGGCAATTTGGGCTTGATCGCTTTAATTGGGCTGAATTCTAGCCTTCATACCCCAATGTACTTTTTCCTCTTCAATTTGTCCTTTATAGATTTCTGTTATTCCTGTGTGTTTACCCCCAAAATGTTGAATGATTTTGTCTCAGAAAATATCATCTCCTACGTGGGATGCATGACTCAACTGTTTTTCTTCTGTTTCTTTGTCAATTCTGAGTGCTATGTGTTGGTGTCAATGGCCTATGATCGCTATGTGGCCATCTGCAACCCTCTGCTGTACACAGTTATCATGTCTCCCAAGGTCTGTGCTCTGCTGATGCTTGGTTCATATGTGATAGGGTTTGCTGGAGCCATGGCCCACACTGGAAGCATGTTGAGACTTACTTTCTGTGAATCCAACATGATCCACCACTATCTCTGTGAAGTTCTCCCCCTCCTACAGCTCTCCTGCACCAGTACCTATGCCAATGAGCTTGTGTTTTTTATTGTTGTTGGCGTGGTTATCACAGTATCCAGTATCAGCATCTTTATCTCTTATGCTTTGATTCTCTCCAACATTCTTAGGATTCCTTCTGCTGAGGGCAGATCAAAAGCCTTTGGCACATGTGGTTCCCATGTAGTTGCTGTTGCTCTGTTTTTTGGGTCAGGGATGTTCACCTACTTAACAAATTCTTTCCCTGGGTCAATGGAAGAAGGAAGGTTTGCTTCAGTATTTTACACCAACGTGGTTCCCATGCTTAACCCATTGATCTATAGTTTGAGGAATAAAGATGTTAAACTTGCCCTAGACAAAACCTTGAAGAGAGTGCTCTTCTGATGGGTCTGGTGGTATCATTGGCAATTAAATCCTAGTAAGCATACTCAAGTACTATTTTCCACAAACCGGACTTTCCATCTACTTTAAAAAGTAATATCTTTTTGAGGATTATACCACTTGGTATCTCTTTGCCATAACTTTGCATTTGTTAAGTGCTACTATTTATTGGATACAACATTAAACCCAAGAGAGAATTAGCCTGATGTACTTTCCTTTTGTTTTTTATTTGTCCAGGAAAAACATTTCTAGCTGAAAGAAATAGCACAGGGTGGTAGGATGCCCAGGAACAATTTTATTAAGCTTTATAACATGTCTTACCAAGGAGCCAAGGTAGAGTTTTAGTGTCATAGGTAACAAGTTTCTAGCTCTTGAAGGGGCTACTTGGCAAAGAAGGCTATAAATCTTCCCTTTCACATACATGAGAAGGCCCCACTCAAGAAACTTTCATGCCTTTATTTGTAAGGACAAATCAATTCTCAAATACTCATTTCAGATTCCTTGTCCTTGGGATGGTAATAATGGTGAGTGGTTTTGTAATTGGTAAATCTCCTGTGCTCTAAGGCTGAGGGCAAGAGGAAGAACACAGAACTTCTATGCATTTGCATGACGATGTAACATGCTGCCTCTGTCCTCCCATGGAGAAATTGAGAACATCATGGAGCTTTGGAACTTTTAGAAGAATTATTTTATTTTTACTTAATTAGGATTTTTTTGAGGTAGTGGACTCAATAGGGAGCCTAGGCTGACTTTGAACTCTTCATCTTTCTACTTCAGCCTCCCCCTCTGTCTCATCTTTGTACCTTCTTGCTAAGACAGAAAGATGGCAAGTTCAAGGTCAGCTTAAACTTGTGTGCATACAATACTATGTCTGGCCCTCCTTTATTTTTCAAGGTGGATTTAAATTTTACTATCCCTGAGAAAGTGTGTGTGTGTGTGTTATAACCGTTATAGAACCAGGAAGCAGGTGTAATCTTATAAGACTTCCTATCTCTTAGGGAGACTGGACTGGATATGTGTTTTGAGGGCCATGGACCATTCTGTACCATTATGTTAAATATTTGGCTATTCTGTATTGAATACCTCATATTTTGAGAAATATAGCCTCATATTACCTTGGCTATACAGAGGAAGATAAATATAAAGTCATGCTAGCTTGAATTGAGGTGGGAAAGTCCAGACCCCTTTTGTGGAAAGATAGGCAGTATTTAAGAAGAAAACAGAATTTAGGGTGTCTTGAAGAAAACATCTGCAAAGCACCATTTGGTGCTTTTACTTGGGACACCGGGAAGGTCATAGAAAAGATGACATCTATACTTTTATTTTGCTTCTATTTTTCCAATTCTTCTAAAAAAAAAACTGGTGAGATGCTTGATGTGTGCTAGTGTGACAGATAAAGCTTGAAGGGGAGTGAGGCTTCTTCTTGTTACTTCTCTATTGATGCACTCACAGCTCTACTAGGATGAAAAGAAGGCATCTCAAGTGTCCCATGTGGCAAGCAAGATGGCACGGGTGGTAGCTTAGAGCAGCAAGGAGAAGCATCTGCAGTGTGGGGTTGATAGATGAGAGGTAAGACAAACTGTGTTTTCATCAAATATGCTAGATGGAAAAGATCACCGAAGAAGGGTGAAAAATGTGGATACCTGGAATATGTCTAGATTATGACGATGGAACTCAATGTTTACTGAGCATGTAAAGCAATGTATATATTGTATGTGCTATGAGGTGCCGAATATATAGTACCTCATTTATTGGATTTGAGCCTATGCTAGTTAGACCTCTTGGCATAGCTAAACACCACCTGTTATATGGCAATGTGTTTATGCTGCTTTTTTTTCAGAGACAGGGTTTCTCTGTGTAGCTTTGTAGACAAGGCTGACCTCAACACAAAGATCCACCTGCCTTTATATGATGAAATGTGTCTGGGCACATGGGACTTTTGGAACATTAGGAGTCAATAATGAAGGATGGCTAAGCATTGTGGAATGCGTATGTAATCCCAGCAGTCTAGAGGCTGAAGAGGGAGGATCTAGAGTGGGAGGCTAACATAGGCTACACAGTGAGACCCTGTCTAAAAGAAAAAAAAGAAAAGAAAAAGAAACAAAGGATTAAAAGTACTATTAACTATTTACTAACCCCTGTAATACATGTAATTCCTTGTATAAATATACATATATAGTTTTAATGAATTTTTCTCATTTGTGCTGATGGTGCTGTCTCCAAGGGCCAATGACCAGACTTGAGAAACCCTCTTTTGAGTTGTTAGCCAGGACTGTCCAAGAGATTCCTAAAACACATAGCTGTTGCTGTGGTTCTTGGTTTTCCCCTAGAAGTAGAAGGTTGAGTACCTATTGCTGAAGACATCATGCACTTCAGAAACAGGGCCCAGTGACACCTGAGCTAGCACTGACATGAATGTCTGCTCTATGAGGACTAGCTTTCATGGTACTAGAGGAAATCATCAAAGCTTCCAAAGGAGGGAGGCAACCAACAGTCCTACCCAATTATGATGTCTATGAAACCTATCAATGACCAGCACGGCATGATAACCTTAAAGATGCAGTAGTAGAATGCATACCTTGGTGGTAAACAGCAACTCTATAATTGCACTTATGTCCTGCTCAATAAGAGGAAAGCCATGCCTCATACTGGAAACATAGTCAACACTCAGTGCTAGTGAAGCCATGGTTATTAGAGGAGACTCTATAACCACTGATTTATTAAACCAGCATAACCCCTAACAATAATCTATACATACTTGTCCTTATACCCACAGATAAGTGTAGTCTTTGGCCCTCATCAAGAAAACTTCTCTTTGCAACTGATGGAGGTCACTGCAGAAAGCCACAACCAATAAAAAGGCAGAGTTGTGGAGTTCAGTCCTAATGGATATGTTGGCAAAACACTCCCACGTAAAGCTAAGGGAACTTTATGAAAGAGGAGGCAGAAAGTTTGCAAGAGCCAGAGGATCAGGGAGTTTGCTATGAGATTGTATCTCCTAGAAATATCAGAAACTACATGCGTAAGTCTTACCAACATGCTTGACAAAACATGAGCTGAACAAAGATGACACCAGTGAACACACCAAACTGGAAGGAGAAAAGCCCATGAGGCCTCAACGCTGAAGACAGAAATATGGGCAACTGAGGAAGAGATGGCCTTTCCCAGGGAAGAGCACATTAGTCAGTGTCCAGTGCCAAATGGTTAGATCTGAAAACATTTAACTACAGGACAGGTAATAGTTAGGAATCTATATGCATGAATACATACATAGGCATATAATAACAATTAGTGAAAAAAGGTCAAGAATTTGAAGGAAAGTGAGGAGGGCCAGATGGGAGGGTTTGGAAGGAGGAAAGGGAAGGAAGAAATGTTGTAATTAAATAAAAAAATTTAAAAGTTAATCTGCTTTCATGTGGGTAAATAAAGAAAAGTCGATCATGATTGTCAGCCATAAGTAGGTACAGGGAAGAAGTGAGGTCCTAAGATCCAAGGAGAAGGCAACACTCGAAATAAATATATTAAATTTGAGAATGACTTCTGCACTTATTTTCTGTTGGCACTGGGTGAGTGGAGTAAGAGCATAAGTGTCACTTAATGAAACATTGACTTGGATCTTTTGAAAAGCAGTCCTTCCATCCCATAGCATCTGAAATGACAGAAACCCACAACTTCTCTTGATTCTTACAACAGCCAATTAAGAGCCATTCCTGCAGAAACTTACTATCTTATAAACCCAGAAGGCCTTAGAGTCTCATCAGTTGAAGAATTTGGGTTAGTGATGGAGACTTTTCTCTCAATTGTCAAAAATGGGAACAAACAGGAACTGTTGCTTTACAGTGGTAATTGATGTCAGATGTTCCAAAGAGAACTCTTCTGATAGGACTCATTACTTCACCACATGTTGGTTTTCAGCAAAGCCATTTTTTCCTCTTTAGAAAGAGAAAGTGAGTTGAGATTTTTCTGTTTTTTTTTTTTCTTTGGTCTACTTTTCTTGGCTATTTGAAGCATCTCTTCAAGTCACATGGTTTCCATAACCACCGATGTGATGCCGACTTTCTAACGTACAATCCTGACCCTGACTGTTTAATATGTAATGAGTTTTAAATTAAAATCATAAAACACTTTCAACATGGGTGCAAATGGAGAACTGTCTAACAATCAAGGAGTGATATTTCTTTGAAGTATACAGATGAATCCATTGCTTTTTATGGCTATGAGATAGGCATTTTCACTCATTCTAAACATGAAAAGGCAGAGATAGTGAGAGACTTCAAATAGTGAGAGGAGAGCCCAAGGAGTACTTAGGAGGTTCTTGAGAATAAAGGCTGAGTGCCGTGCTACATTCTGAGGAGCAGATGGGAAGGTGTCTGTGTCCAACTCCGTGAGATCCTCATTCTCAGCACAGATCACACTCTCCTGTCACACTTCTGTAAGTGGAGTGCTTTTGGCAAGTGCATCAGCTGCTAGTAGCCAAAAGCTTATTGGTGTGGTGTGAGCATGTAAGGAAGGGCTCGAGTCGTGCTGAACACAAATGGCACCTGGAAGTGGGCAGTCCAGGACTGATGTGGCAGAGCTGAGTCACCTAAGACATAATCAATACCTCCCTTCTTTTTTTCTTAGATGCCAGTTCATTCTCAAAGATACATTATGCTTTCCAGATGGCCACTGTGATTTTTATGGTTTTGTTCACATTTTAAGCAGAAGGAAGACATCGGAGTGAGCAAGAGAAAGCAGAAGGATACTTTACCTATCCAATAAGTAACTTCTACTGACATTTTGTTAGCCATTTTACTTGCATGGGAAATGGGGTAACTTAGCATTCAATTGGAGAACATTATCAATTATCATTCTATAATTTTTTTCTTTTCTTTCTTTCTTTCTTTCTTTCTTTCTTTTTTTTTTTTTTTTTTTTTTTTTTTTGCTAACAAGTGAGGGGACTGCTATGGTGTGGATATCCACTTGCCTGGAAGGAACAGGTAGAATTTGGTAAAATATTTCTATTTTTGCTTCTGTAGTTCAGGCTAAGAGAGGAAGATTGACTAATTGGATAGATAAGATTGAAAGAGAGTAACAAGTTGGTCATTGACTGGTCTATGCCCACTGTCACTATCACTGATTTCTGGGAGCTGAACTGTAGCAAAATTTTGGCAAGGTCAAGCCATGTCTGTGCTATCACATTTCCAATTCTCCTTTCACCATTGGGCTAATTTAGGGCCTGAGTTCTGAGAAGAGGTGTAGTTACTGGCATTTTTATTAATAAAGACCTAATGGTATTTTATTCCCTTTTGGCTACTTGAATTTATTCTTACTACTGAGACTCACAGAACAAAAAGAGTAAGTGATTAATATTTCTATCCCACTACAGAAATTAGGCAAAAATAGAGGAACTTTATAAAGCTATAAATCACAATCCAAAATTAATGTATAACATTTATAACTGTCACTGAACAGCTACACAGAATAATAAACACAGTGTTGAGGGAAACTTCTTTTTGTCACACACACACATTATTTGTAAGTATCAGCCCTGTTTTCATGGATGATATAGACTAAGACCTCTTTAGATACTTGGCACCCCAGACACAACTGGCTACTAGCTATACTCTGATTTAGGCACACATATATACCATTCATAAAGTTTAATTTACAAATCAAGCATTGTAAAAAATTAACAACACCGATAATTAGAAAAAATATAACATCACGCTGTAATAAAATTATGAGCATTACTATTCTTGTGTTTTGGAGACATTAACAAATAAAACAAGGTTTCTTGGGACACAAGCATCATACTTTTGCAGCAGCTTGGCACCCAAAAATGTCACTAAAGTGGCAAGTTATCATGTGCAACATGGGTTTGACGGACAAAGGGATGGTTCACATCTCGGGGAAGATGGAATGGGATGGTATAAAAATTTATCATGTTACTGAGAATTGCATTAAACTTTACTTAGAATTTATTTATTTATTTTAATTTTTTTATTTTAATTAGAAGATTATCTTACATGTCAATCCCTGGTCCTTCTCCCTCTCCTCCTCTCCTGCCCCCCCCAACTAACACCCTTCCTATCCCATACCCTTTCTACTCCCCAGGGATAGGGCCTAGGCCAACCCCCTTGTGTCTAGACTCAGGGAGTCTCCCTCCTTGTGGGATGGGCTCCCAAAGTCGATTTCTATGCTAGGGATAAGTACTGATCCACTACAAGGGGCCCCATAGATTTCCGAGGTCTCCTCACTGACACCCACATTCAGGGGTCTGGATCAGTTCCATGCTGGTTTCCCAGCTATCAGTCTGGGGACCAACAGCTCTCCCTTGTTTAGGCCAGCTGTTTCTGTGGGTTTCACCAGCCTGGTATGGACCCCTTTGCTTATCACTCCTCCTTCTCTGCAACTGGATTTCACTTAGTATTTTCAGATTATGGTTGATTATAGGTAGCAGAAACTATGGAAGGTGAACCCATTGACATCTGAAATGATATACAGCACATTTTTTATCTGCATGTAATAAACTAATAATTATATCACATCATAAAATAAAGATTCTATTGCCTTTGACACTAAAGTTCTCTATTAAGCTACATTTCAATCATGAAAGATATAGAAAAGGACATGAAAATATCATGCAATACATTACAAATTGTGGGATATGTAAAAAAGAAAAATAATCTTACATATTATACTGAAAAATTAAACAAAATAAATTAACTTAAGTAGGATAAAAAGAAACAGTAAAATGAACTAAAGTAAAACAGGGAAGGAGTTAGTAAAGCTAAAAGAAAAAAAAACTGAATTAGAAAGTATACAGCAGCAGTGTTAATGCTTTCAACAATGTGTTCCTTGAAGACAATGATATGGCCAGTATTTGCTATCCTAATGTGGGAAATTGGGAAGAAGAGTAAGTTAAAAAAAAGACATAGGGATGGAGGAAATAACAAAGAACAGTGAAAACCTAAATAACAATTTTCATTAATAGTTAGATTATAAAAATCAGTTTTGTATGGCAAATTTTGTTTAGATGGAAAAAAAGCAATAAAGTTGTCAAAGGTTTAAAACACAAAAATATTAGTTGCAGATGGTTTTGCCCAGGAATTCTACCAAAGAAGAGATAATTCAAATACTAAACAAATTCAGAGCCCAGATGAAGAAAAAAAATCCTTTGAAGTTGTTTTGTATGAAGTGAACATAACTCTAGTCCAAAATCTGAAAGACTGTATTCAAAACAGAACTGCAGACAAATCTCACTTCCTGGATAAAAATGTAAAAAATATTAGCAAATGTTCAGCATCAGAAAAGAGTAACACATCACATCCACTTAGCATTACTGCATGGGTACATGAATAGTGCAGTATTAAACCTATTCTTTCATCTTTCTTTTCCTTCCTTCCTTCTTTTTTTTTTTTTAATAGGGTTTCATGCAGCCCAGCCTTGTCTTGACCTCACTAAGTAGCCAAGGCCAGTTTTGTACTCTGGATCCTCCTGCCTCAGCCTTCCTGGTACTGAGATTTCAGACATGATCCTACAACCTTGGCTGATATCCATAGATGGCTTTCCCTTCCTTTGTGGTGGGTACATATGTGCACTTCTGTTTGTTCAGAAGTCATGGAGGATAGAAGTCAATCTCAGGAGTTGTGCTAGCCACCTTGGTTTTTGAGACAGGGTCTTTTACTGGCCTGGTCTTGAACTCACCAAGGAGACTCACCCAATCAAAGCCCAGAATATCTGCTTGGGTCTGCCTCTCAGTGCTAGAATTACAAATGTGACACCACACCTGTGTGTGTGTGTGTGTGTGTGTGTGTGTGTGTGTGTGTGTGTGTGTGTGTGTGTGTGTGTTTTGTTTTGTTTTGTGTGAATTCTGGGGATTTAACTCAGGTTTTCATTTTGGCCTAGCAGGCAATTTACTGACTGAACTGACCCCTCATGCATACTAATGTTTCCTAATGTAAACGTTTAACTAATGAACTTTTAATAACAATTAATTTTAGCATGAAGGGCATGTAATAGTTTAACAGAGCCAGTGGACAAAGCACGCACTCATCTGCCCAGGAAAGGCCAATTTATGATTGTTTCTTGCTAGATTCATTTCATAAAAGGATATTGATAGGGATAACTTAAAGGCTGTATCTCTTTTCCTTTCTTTTGTTTAAAATTCTAGAATTAAAATCTCTTTTGGCTTTTTCACTTGTTTTTATTTCTAGTCATCTATGATTATCAAAAAGCTCTATCCTTGCACACAATTCACTACATTTTATTTTGTAATGCCATATTACTAATACAATTAAGCTACATTTTGTGGAGTGTTAACATTTTAACTGCATTGATTATGTTTAGTCATAGCTTCTTTTACTTTCTATAATCTTCTGAGATTTGGACACATAGTCTAAGCTCCAGACCTGACAGAACCACGTCAAAAACAAACTGAGTATACTGTCCAGTAAGGGCCTTTATTTTTATTTTATATTTCTTGTATTTGTTCTATATGTCTTTTACATCATGTATCTTGATCCCATTCATTTTCCTATCCCTTTGTGTCCGTGTGCCACCCTTCACCTCCTAAATAAAATAAAATTTAAGAGAAAAAAGGAAAAACATAGAGGGATGAAAATCTCATCATGGAAGCTCCAATGTCATGGAAGGCCCAGTGAGTCACACAGTGAACTCCCTTGTGTATCTTTACTTGCAATTGTTCATTGCAAAGTCATTGGTATGGTTTGAGGCCTCTGGTTTCTATTATACTATGGATGCTGGGCCCTCATTGGGAGTCTGCTTGGATATCCTGTTGTTGTCCTGTGTTGTGGCTTTCCTGTAGCTTTGGGTTTGTGGGTCAGACCCCCTCACATGCTAATGTATTTAGAGTTTGCTAGTACAAATTAACTAAGACTTTTATTCCTGGAATCTGTGGAGTAGATGATATACTTTTCTATGAGGCCCCCTCCATGTTACTTGCCTCTTATAAGACAGACATGACATGTCCATTCTACTTACTGATTATTGTTTTTTGTTTGTTTGTTTTTTTGTTTTTTAGAGAGGGGCAAACAGAGTCAGACTTAAAGTATCTAGAGTTCACCAGACTGGGCAGACCCACTTTAAGTCCACTGCTATGTGGCTGTAGCAGATGATCTTGTATCACCAACATTCAGTGAATTCTAGGAAGGAATGAAATAGACTTTTGAATTTTAGAACTAGGAGAATTGATAGAGGAATAGCAATAGAGAAATGGCTGAAATGGAAATGACTCTGAAAGGGCAAACAAAGCTGTCTACAAAGAAATGTTGAATTATTGTTGTTTTCAGCAATAGCACTCACAAGCCTGAGAAATGGGCTAGCTTGAGTCTGGGACAATGTCAGCCTTACAAGGACATTGTATGTAGTTGAATATGTGGTTTGTGTCATATAACTTCCTATATTTAAATAAAATAAGTAAAATATTTCCTAGTGTAATTTAGTTATATGTTTTGGGGGTAAGAATACAAAAATAATGGAATCTATTTTATTTATTTAAATTTTAAATTTATTTTGCTTTTATTTTCAAGACAGTTTCTCTGTGTAGCTTTGGAGCCTGTCCTGGAACTAGCTTATACACCAGGCTCAAACTCACAGAGATCCGACTGCCTCAGCCTCCTGAGTAATGGACTCAAAGGCATGTACCACCATCGCCCAGCTTGTCTTATTTTAAAAAGCCTTAGGGGATGTGTAAAATTTAAATTCTTATTAAATGATCTTAACATGGCTATGAACACTTATTTTGCAGGAACATATTTGGACTATAGATTGTACTGGCGAGTATTTAAAACCAAAGGACACAAAAAATTAAAACCATCTTTTATGTAATTGTGAATTCATCAAATCAGTCATTCATTTGGCATTTATCATGTTCCTAGTGTGTTATATGAATAGGTGCTAGAATAAAGCAATAAGCAATCAATAAAAAATACTAGTAGCCAACATTCAAGTAATCAGTTATTTTGGACTTATTTGTTGGTGCCTTGTCTGTGTTATGATTGTCACATATTTTCTATTTTGACTTTTGTCACTGTATGATTTAGATAGTGCCCATTAAGGATTTGCAAATTAAATGTATTCAAACTTCTTAATTTAAATATTGATCTCAAGAACATTTTAAAAAGTTTATGGTTTTTAATAAGACATTAAAATTTTATATAAGGAGTTATGTAAAATCCATGGTTATACATTTCAGGGGCTTGAAAAAGATTCAAAACATGAATTTGCTGCAAAATGCTGCTTTTTTCTTCTTTTCTCTTTCACTTGAACAATGTTATTGAGTCACCAGCACAACCTTGTGGCTACTTAAGGGAACTGCCTGGTATAGGGGTTCATTATTTGCTGAAGGTTCTCAGTTGTGTCTTAGTTGTGTACTGGCCAGGCATTGTGTGTGTGTGTGTGTGTGTGTGTGTGTGGTGTGTGTGTGTGTGTGTGTGTGTGTGTGTTGTCTAAACCACTTTAAATAGTTTATCAGCTGTAATTAAAATTTGTACAATGTTCTGTAAAGCAAATATAACTTCTTTAAAACTAAATGATGAGCTGATCTACTAACATACTGACTAGAAGTTTTCTCTCTGTAATGTGGGATTAGTTTCTGGACAGTGAAAATGGTCATGCACTCTTTATCCCAATTCTCCACACTTCATATATTTTAAGAACCTAAAGCAGCTGTTATTTTTATTTATTTACAACAGTTTGAAGGCTTGTGGGTTTTCCAGTTGATTGATGTCCACTTAGTACAGTTTGAGAAGCTTGTCTTCCTTCAAGTAACTGTTTTTAGAGATAGACAGAAGTGGAGTGGCTGTTCACCAGTGTTGTCTTAGGCCCTTTACCATGAACTTGGGTGATTGTGTCAAAAGACCTCTAATCCTGAGATTTTAAAATGACAAATGATTCATTACGTTGCATCACTTCTGAAGAGTTCCCACTAATTATTGCAAGAATCAACTCCTGAGAAACCACTGACACATTTCTGAGAGTCTCCAGAGAGATCTGGTTGTGCTCAGGAGACAGTCATCCCACTGGCAGCATTGCCAGCTTCCTGGGCATCCTCTGACCTCATCCGTCTTTCCTCTAAGTCAGAGGAGATCACTATGGTAGAGGGGAGGGAAGGTGCTCCTGCATCTGATATTCTGGCAGCTTGAGCAGCTGCTATCTTTCTCCAGTAAATGGGCTGCTGAATGCAGACACACTTTCCAAGGTTCTTTTGCTAGCTCCTGGCACAGAGTCTGCCTTCTGGGCCCTTCTTTTCCTCCTCGCGACACTCATTGGCTGCTTTACAGATGCTGGCCACTTTCATCTCCATTTTTCTTTTTCACTTTTCTGTACAAGAAGCATCTAAATGAGCCCTAGAGTTATTCTGCCCCCCCCCCCACACTTGGCTCTGTGGCACAGAACGGAATCATTTAGGCAGCTCTCCACATCTCCTGGTGCGTTTGTTCCAACTAATAAATGTGGATTGAAAACTAATCATATTGCTATGAATTCATGAAGCCTACTGGTTCATCAGACACTATGAAACTTCTTTGGTCTTTATAGTGATACATTATTTATGCTTTATTAAAGCTTGACTGAGGATTTAGAAAGGCAAAGTCAGCCTCAAACTGTAGAGATCAGGCAGTGGTGGCACACACCTTTAATCCTAGCAGCTGGAAGCTAGAAGATAGTGGTACACACCTTTAATCCTAGGACTCAAGATTAAGAGGTAGACGGATCTTTGTGAGTCCAAGACCACCCAGATCTATACAAGTTTGAATCAGTCTAAAAGAGAATTATAGCTCACACCTTTAATACCATCGGTAGTATGGTATAAAAGACAGGAGCAAGTAGTCAGTCTGAGGCGTTCATTCTCCAGCCCCACTGAGGAGAGGTTACAGTCTGAGACTTGGTGAGAGTTCTTGGAAACAGGATCAGCCCATTCAGCCTGAGGGGGAGGTAAGAAGCTAGTAGACAGCTTCTTTGCTTTTCTGATCTTGAGCTTGAAGCTTGAACTCCACTGTCAGTCTCTGGATCTATTATTAATTCGTGTTACAGTCTTCTCTGGATGCTGTTATATAAGTACTGATTTTACTAACTCTGGCAAATGCCACAGCATTTAGTGAGAGTTTACAATAAGATTGTAAACAAAAATGTCTAAACAACAATGAAAATCCAAGTGGAATCACAGACTAAAAACATTATCACATTAGGTTAAGATATATACATAATGTAATAGTAGAAGAGGTATTAGTTTTACATATTGAGAAAATATATTTTGGATGCTATTTGTGCACCCAGCCAAACCCCTAGTTTATCATGCTATGAGTTCTGTGGGCACAGGGAACTCTGCTTTGTGTCACATGCCAAGTTTAACGCTTGCTGACACCGTGAATAATTGAGTGACTAAGTCATCATCAGCATCTCTATTTGCTTAGGCAATTTAAGAAACTCCCCAGTATAAGAAAAATTAGAGCAGTGAATGTGGTGTGTATTATCTTCAGAAATATGAGCAAGAATTTCTCTAGAGAACACAGTAAAGCTTTCTCAGGCTGTTTCCTTCGGAGAGGACTCAGTCTCTATATTCTTCTCCAGTTACACAGATTCAAACTTTAAAGTTTATGTTCAGCTGCTTCATCCATATTCATTTCTGAGCCCAGAATAACCAAGATGGTGTCAAAAGATGAAACTTCAATAAATTTAGTTTGAGTATCTTACTTAGCTTTTATTCACAGTTCTGGAATCCAGCAGTTCTCAGAACTAGAACAAGCTCAAAGAACTGCCGGGCTATCATGGGATCATACATTTATGGACTGAAAACAGAAGTGATGAACTGGACTGGTTATCGCTTAGGGCTTTGTCTATTCAGCTGTTTGCTTACCATGGGCTATAGCCCAGATGCCATAACTACCGAGGTCTCATCTATATGCCCTGTACTGGGGTGTATTTAATTAGGAAGGGCTAATATATGGAAGCATTCTTAAGGCCCAAATTTAGTTTAAATTTACAATGGGCAATGTGAATTGTATATGGACACAAAGGGACAGCAGCCTGCATCCCAAAACTCCATATTAGGAGGTCATTCATGGACTGTTTCTAATCCCACATTCTCCTGGGCCTGCTGTCGTTTCCTCTATCTCCTTCTATTGGCACCTTGGATTCCTGATTATAATCTACTCCCTTTTGGAATTGACTGGATGCTTACCTAAATATTGAGTTATATCTTAGCCATCACCCATTCTAGTTGTAATTACCATAAGATATTACATTGTGGACCTGATGTTCTTGGAATGTATCTTGCTTGTTAGATTAAACTTTTTTCCCCCCTGTGGTTCCCTGCTTTGTTCCCACACTTCTGATGTCACATTATCATACCTCTGTGTTTTGTTTCTCTAACTCATTCCCTTCTTGCAATATTTGTCTAAACATTACTTTCTCCATTGAGATTCTCAGCCTCCTAAGTCAATCTTCCTGCCTGGGCATCCATGTATATATGTGAAGAAAATGGTTTTGTAGTTTCTCCTGGACTTGAAACATTTCCAGGACAAAGACCTTACTTAAATGATTTGTGATGGTTTCAAGACGTTGTGATACTTTGATATGCAGGTAGAAGATTTCTAAATTTGGAAATGTAAGTAGAGGTTAGTGTTGAGGTGGAAGACAATGAACATCCCACGACACATGCTATTTCTTAACTATCCTCTGCTCTACCGTGAATGCTGAAAGTGTCCATGAAGTTCAGCATCACAGTGAATGTAATTAACACTGTGCTGGATTTAGCTGGGCACCAAGGGGTCATGTTATTCTTACTAAACCTTCTGAGAGTATGATTTGAATGCAGCACTAATTAGATAATCCGGATGAACTGAGCCCTTTTGATCTCATTATTCCTCATAATTTTTGAAAAATTATTTTACATTCTTATAGCTTTTATTGGCAACCACCAAGCTGTAACACATGAGACTGATATTTCGTGAAAAAAGACTCAGTATTGGAAGTGACAACAATGTCATCACTTGCAACAATAGGAAATTAGAGTTTGCCATTTTGAAAAATTAGGTTCAAGAAGAGCTGCAAAAGCTATTACTTTCAATGATTAATTGTGATGTGAGTTAAAACAACTTACAATATTCTTTAAACATTTCTTCAAGTTTATGATTTAGAAATGAATGGTTTTTTTTATAGATATGCCTCTGCTAGTTAGTCCATGGCTTGCTTTATCATGTAGGAAAAGTACTGTGTCAAGGTTTATGTTGACAAGTAACAGAAGTGACTCTATAAGTTGATAGAAGGAATAGCAGAGATGTAGATAGTTGGAACGATGCTGTAAAACCATGCTCAGAGAACTAGCAGATGAAGAAATCTTCAATTGTCAAGAGCAGGACACATTTTTGCATCAGTGGACCCTTCTGCTCCACATAACTATACCAGCTATGATCCTGTTGGGGCCACAGATGGTTCCCACTGCTTCCCTGTGCTTGCATCATTGCAGAAAAATCACTCAGGTGGGAGCATGTAACATGTCAAGCTTAGGAAAATGTGCCTGTGCTATGGTTTAGATGTGGCTGAATGTTTTTACCACAGGCTGGAAGCTTGGTGTCTGGTGTAGTGATGATAAATGGTGGGAGACCATTTAAGAGGTGGAGCATAGTGGGAAGTGATGTGCAGACACTTTTCTTTTTAGGAATTAGTTTTCTCAGAGCTAGGTGTTATAAAGCACACACTTGTCCCTTCAGTGTGGCTGATTCCCTTCTAGATTTTGTTGTGATATGGTGGCACAGGCAGGAGGCTCTCACCAGAGGCTGAGCAGTTGACACTGCCCAACCTTAGATCTTCAGCCAGAGACTATGAGCTCAATAAACTTCATTTATAAAAAGAAGTCTCACTTATTTGTCATAGCAAAATAGAATGGGCTACATCAGTTTGTTTTCTGACTTCTACATCTAAAATTATATATATATATATATATATATATATATATATATATATAATTTAGTGAAACTGCTAAACCTAGCTATTTGTGTATATATATATATATATATATATATATATATATATTCTTCAACCTTCTTATACTTGTCCCAGCCTTCTGCTTGGTCTGCAGGCATGTTACACAGGGATTACCCAACACCCTTCACTACCCTTTAGAGTTTAGTGTCTCATGAATCCTTTTTACTCCTCCCCCTCAAGTATATATTTGAGTTAGGAGGAGGGAGCAGAAAAGATTTTTGGATGAAGTTATGGATTCATAGAAGAATCATATGTAAGAGATCCATTGGACACTATTGTAACTGTAGCTAGTGTTGAAAAACTGAATCATTGAACAGACAGGATGGGTGTTAAGTTTTCTCAGCAGGGAAGTGATACCTGAGGTTAATTGTTAAATAGCTAGGTTTAGCAGTTTCACTAAATAGATACTTCAAAATGTTATGTATAGTCAATACATACAATTTTGCATATTAACAAATCTACATGAATTTGAAAAAACAAGTAGGGAGACAATGCATCTAGTAAACTATTGTTAGTTTAATATTGGTGTGATAATGCATATGAGTTTTATAAATGAATACAGTGCCACTGACAGTTAACAACTCACAAAGTTGGTTGTTCCAGGGAGGGCAACTGGGGAGCTGAGGAGCAACGGAGACTCTTGTCATTATGTTTAAAATAAATTTCTAACTTTTGACCCATAGTAATACATTACATACTCAGCAAAAATAAGAGAATACTAAGAGATATCTTGAAGGCTGGCAGAGAACTAGTGTGTGCTACACACACACAGGTAGCACACATTTTTTTGGATACTTTCCAAATTCCATGCGTGTTCTAATATTGTATGTGGAGGAAATAATTTACCACTCACAACAGTTATAATCAGAGAAATTATGTAGCATGTTTAAAAGGAACTCTGGGTTTATTGATGTTTTGTATGCGTGCACGCGCGCGCGCGCACACACACACACACACACACACACACACACACACACACACACACACACAGAGCACATCTTGCTCATACCTCCCCACTCTCCTTTTTTACATTCTTTTTCCTTAGCTCCCCTTCTCCAAGGCAGTTTTACTTTTATTTTTATATCTTATATATGTACACAATTTTATATATCTATATAGACTATCTGAACAACAAATTAGAGAAAACATGACATTTGTCTTTCTGTGATTAGCTTAATTCAAAGAACTATTTTTTTAAGAGTTGGACTCAATTCACTATTATTGCTTTAAGTATTTCTGAGGAGTGTTTCTGTCAAAATTTGTATTATTTCTATATTTTATTTCTTTTTATATTATTTGGACATGTGTTAAAATATGTTTGATTTATCTACAGTAGTTTTAGGTTTATATAACTATATAAACTTGTATAGTGTATAGATGTCTGCAAGTTCACATGGAGTTTAGATCCTTGCTTTCCTATTAATATAATTGTCTTAAATATTTCTCCTACATATATTTAAATTGCATATGACAATAAAACATCTTTTAGATCCAAGAATGAAATTTAATTTAGAAAACTCAGGAGGAGAAGAAAGGTCTAATATCATCCTCCGCTTTTTGGTTTGTGTTCTTTCTTCCCTCCTGTTACATGAAAATTGTTGTATGTTTTTGTTTTTTGAGACAAATTTTGAAACATGTTGTATGTTTTTGTTTTTTGAGACAAATTTTCATTGTGTAACCCTGGCTGTCCTGAGATTAACTGTGTAGACCAGGCTGGCCTTGAAATCAGAGAACCTCATGCCTTTCCTTCCCGAGTGATGGGATTAAAGTTGTGCACTACCACTATCCGACTCCATGAATTTCTTATCATTTAATTTTTGTTTACATAATTTTATTTCTATTCCTTTAGATTTGGATGGGTGTGTTATATCTGTTTTTCTTTTGTGAGCATGTATGGTTTTCATTAGTTCCTGGAGGATATTTTTACTGATGTAAAATCACATGTTGACAGTCTTCAACTTTGGTATTTGAGGAATGTTTTACCTCTAGCCCTTCTGCTTTTAACTTCTCTATCTAGAACTAACAATACCGCTGTTGGATCTTTTGTTATGATGCTGTAGGTATTCAAGACTCTCTGTATTTGTATGCTAGTCTTTTCTCTAAGACTCCGTGTATTTGTATGCCAGTCTTTTCTCTATATTGTTTGACTGAGAAATTACTGTTTTATTTTCCAGTCCATCAGTTCTGCTCTCTATATCTTAGCTTATTTCCTTCTAGAGTTACCATTTGTCTTCTTTATCTGCTATTCCTTTGATAAGAGTTTCTATTTCTTATCTGAGGCTTCTAGTGTTTTATTTAAAATTTCCTCAGATATTTTTTATTTTGTTACATTTAAACACTTTTAAATAATTATGTACCTGGCATTAGATGCATTGGTATCTATTGTAGGAAATTACCAATACGGAGTCAGGTAGAAATATAAGGGTATTTAATAGGGAAAAGCCTTACTTACAGAGCGAACCAGCCAGCCAGTGGTAGTCTGTACAGCAAGAAGCAAAGAGAGACCGAAACCGAAAACGCAGTCCCCCTACTCACTCTGACCACGCCCTCACAAGCCCTCAGGTACTCCTGTAGCCAGCCCCTAAGAAGGCGTGGCTACAGCTTCCCCTACAGGTATCTGTTCTCTATCTTCTCCTTTCCTGCCTTCTTCCCACCCTCTATCCCTCCATTCCTCCCTCCCCCTCAGGTGTAGGCCTCCAATGCAGCTTTCTGTAGTAGGTGGTATAGTTGCTTTCTTGTCATTGTAACACATGACTTGACCAAAGCAACTGAAGGAGGAGGCTTTACTTTGGCTCATAGTCTCAGGGAATCAGTCCATCACTGTGGGAAGACATGGCATTTGGAGTTTCTCAGTCCTGGACAATGGAGCTGGAGGTTATGGCTACTGCTTCTCCTGTCTTTTTTTTTAAGATTTTATTTATTTATTATGTATACAACATTCTGCTTCCATGTATATCTGCACACCAGAAAAGGGCACCAGATCTCATAACGGATGGTTGTGAGCCACCATGTGGTTGCTGGGAATTGAACTCAGGATCTCTGGAAGAGCAGTCAGTGCTCTTAACATCTGAACCATCTCTTCAGCCCCTGCTTCTCCTGTCTTAAATGATCAGGAGGCAGAGAGCTGACAAGAAGTGGGAGTCTGCTATGACCTTCAAACATCCATTGACAATGGCCTACCATCTGCCAGCTAGCACCATATCTCAAAGGTTCTAAAACCTCCCAGACAACACTGTTGTTCAAATGTATGACCTTCGGAGCATTTCACATTTGACCTATAATGAGTTTTCAGTGGTGTTTGATAGCAGAAAGATTTTACTTTTTATAAATTTCCACTTTAAAAATATATTTTTTTCTGTTAGCTAGAAAGCTGAATTTGAAGAGGAAATGGAGCAGAAGTTGATCTGGGGGACTGGGAGGCATGCACGCTGGGGTGGTGCACAGGGAGGAATTGTATGAGAGAAGAATCTATTTTCAATAAAAAAAACCTAACAGCTAAGATTCATACATGAACACAAAAAAATTTCTGTGTTTATCAGTATTTTTGTGTTGCCAGCCTTTTCAGCTATAGGTCTGAGCTATCTAGAAACCAATAGAAAGCCGGGAAACTTACTGCCTGATCCTCTCCATCTTTCAAATTCTGGTGTGTGTGTGTGTGTGTGTGTGTGTGTGTGTGCTTATTTTTTATAATAAATCAAGATTGTTTTGTCTGTAATTAGAAGTAGGAGTAGGATGAAGAGCATATATTTCATCTTTTTAGAAGCAAAAATCTTTGAGAAATCTATCTTTGTGGTAGTGAGATGGTTGAGCAGGTAAAGGTGTTGGCTGTGAGGAGTGATGACCTGAGTTGGATGCCCTGAACCTACACTGTGGAATAAGAGAACTAACTATCCCAGTCTGTCCTCCGATCCCCCATAGTCATGCTATAGGATGCATGCATATATTCCCTGCCTCACTAAATAAATAAAGGTAATAAAAATTAAAAAAAAAAACCCACAGAGCTGGAGAGATGGCTCAAAGGTTAAAAACACTTGCTGTTCTTTCCAAGGTCCTAGTTCAATTCCTAGCTACCACATGGTGGCTCACAACCATCTGTAATAAGATCTGGTGCTTTGTTCTGGTGTGCAGGCATACATGCAGGGAGAATACTATACATAATAAAGGGATAAATCTTTAAAACAAAATTAAAAACATTTAAAAGTGTTTACTAAGATTAAAAGTTTCTTTTCATTTGTTTCAAGAGTCTTTACGATTGAGTTTTGAAGCAGTTTTGTGATTGCTCATTATTCTTAGATGATTTTTTAAATCACTATTATTTTTTGAGATTATATTATTACATCACTTCGCCTTTCCCTTTCCTTCCTCCAAGTCTTCCCATGCACCATCCTTGCTTTATGCCAAATTTATTGCCTTTCCACCCATTAATTGTTGTTCCATACATAAATGTATTGTCAGGTAATTTTGACATTGTAACTTCCTGGGATTGGACCAATAGTTCAACTTTTTTTTTTCTTCAATTTTGAGCCGTCAACAATATCCCTGTAAAGCTAAAGTTCTGACTTTGTCTTGGACACAGAGGATAGATCAGCTTCCACCTCAGGGCAGCTGATGATCCATAAACTAAATGGATATTCTGATTTTCAGGCTGAAATACCACCATGTGTGGGTGGACTTAATGGTCCCAAGGTGACCTTTCTGACTGTAGAGTTTTGGGAAGCAGTGTGCTGCACATCATCTTGTTCCTTCATTGCTTTTGTTTGTCTGTGTGTGGGTGGAAGCTGAGGTCTCCATTTAGTCTCCCTGATTCACACTGGCAGGGGAAGTAGATTGCCACCTGCAATATCTTATTCAGATATGTTGCTTCTCAGCAGAAGTTTGGAGTTTTCCCTGGCCACAGTGGTAGGCATCAGGTTTCCACCTGCAATGCCTAGGTACGATGAGGGCAGGAGTTCAGGTCAAGTTTTCCCAGTGATATAGATGAGGTTCGGGAATTACAAGCTGGGAAAAACTTTAAAAAAATGTAACAATCTGTGTTTGCATCTTTTCTGTTTCTGTTAAGTAAGAAAAAGACTTTCAGATCTTTGCCTTTTAGTTTGAATTCTGAGTTCTCCCAGAAAAAATTTGGAGTTCATCAATATACTTTTTCTCAAGTGCTGGGTTCCTAAACAGTCTTTAGAATTTTAACCATCTGTCTATGTTTATTCATTTTTATTTGAGTAGTTGTTAGTCTTAAGAAAGTTAAAGGGAAGAATGAAGCTCTCAATCTGGCTTGAACCAGATTTCTTATCATTCAAATTTTTAAAAACATTCCTGTGCGTCTTCTGACATTTGGCATATGTGCAGCTGCTCCTGCATCAGGGTTATCTCAGGGCTCGCCAACAATGGAAGAACTTGATCACAAATCCCTCACCGCTGATGAGATTTTCTTGGTTAATAGAGGAGTATGTTTAAGGCTGAAGGCATTTTCAAATACACTTTTAGTGAACAGTGATTTTCCTTTCTTTCATACTTGATTTAAATTGGTTGATAGCAAAGATAGATAGATCAAAGCCAAGGTGATTAAAATGTCAAGGTGTAAAAAAGATTATTCTTTTTTTATATTTTTTATTAATTTGTATTTCAATTAAAAACAATCTTATTTTACATAACAATCCCAGTTCCCTCTTCCTCCTATTCGCCCATTCTCCCCATTACCTCTCTATCCCATCCCCCATCCACTCCTTAGGGCTTCTTATTGGCTAGCTCTGTCTTAATTTCTAACCCATTTCTGTCAATCTAAGTATTTTCACGTGGTCTTACAAGAGAAAGGGTCTAGGCCTCTTACTCCATTGTGGTCTACATCGAGTCTCCCTATGCCTACACTTTCCGGAATCCTCCTCATCTCCTAGACCCACCTATCTTGCTTCCCTATTGGCCAACAGTGCTTTATTCATCAACCAATAAGAGAAACATATTTACATAATGCCATCTCCCATCATTTAATAATAAATATGAAAGGAGTTTAGATAGAGTCACCATATAATGTGGGAGACAATATCTCCACTAGACATTTTATGCTGCCAACTAAAACCTCCAGTGCCAGAAATTGTGTATGTCTTGTTGACTCATTGGCCAGAAAGGTCCCATAGACTAGCCCACCCAAAACAACATAGGCCATTGTGAGGGTTATTATTGTCTTCCCTCAACAACTTGAATATTAAGGCCTTACTGCTGATACCACTTATGTCATTGAATATGGAGATATACAGCTGGTACACAGCTAGAATCTTCACTCCTACTCACTAGTATTCATAGAACTGTAAGATACTTTGCATGTTATTAGTGGAAAGAAAGAAATAAAACAGTAAATCATAACAAAATCAACCAAACAAAAATTTTTAATATTTTATATAGAATATATTTTATTGAATCACCAAGTTCTGATTACTGTGGGACCCCAGGAATACTTGTCCCGTGTCCTGGGGGGGTACATTTCAATTTTTCCCTAAGGAATTTTTGGTTGCTTGGTAATTTTGGAGAGCTGTGAATAATTGAAATTTGTTTTAGCTTTTCCTGATTTTCTTTTTATCTCAAATGCAAAAAAATCTGTAGTTGGGGATTTTTCTTTTTTCTTTTTTCTTCTATATTATTCACTTTTTTTCATTGACTTCCTGAATCCTGTGCTTTGTTATCTAGTGAAATGACCTGTGATTCTTTTCAAGTCTGACAGTTGTTTCTGAATCTATTTAGTCTTCTTGGTACATTACCGTATCTCAAACTTGTACATTCATGTCCTGCTTTTCAAGATTAAGTGTAAAAATCTAACCCAATTTTCACTCTTTCTAACTTCTGCTTGTGACAACTGTACACTTCAGCCAAGGATAAGGCTAGTGTCTTGGAGAATTTTGTCACATTTGTTTTCCTGTATTCCTTTTATGAGAAGACTTACTGAATCCCACCCTACCCCTTGTTAATGACTCTTTTATAGTTTTTGTTTATCAGAACTTCTCACAGTGTTACTTTTAATTCACAAACCTTTTCTCTTCCTTCTTTTCTTCCCCTTCATTGAAGCTTTCCTATCCTTCCCTCCTCACTCCCTGTCTTATATGTTCTTCTGTTCCCACTGTTGTAATTGCCTATGCCACTCATGCTACTTCCCTCTCTTTGAGTGTTAGTCATTTCCCCAGTAATCTCTGACTATCTATCTATCTATCTATCTATCTATCTATCTATCTATCTATCTTTTGTTTTTGTTTTCAAGACAGGGTTTCTCTGTGTAACTTTGGAGCCTGTCCTGGCACTTGATTTATAGACCAGGCTGGACTTGAACTCACATAGATCTGCCTGCCTCTGTGTCAGAAGTGCAGGGATTAAAGTCATGTGCCACCACTGCCCAGCCATATAAATATTTATAAGCATTGTAGTTGTTTCAAATTTGTGCCACAAGAGAACAAACTTTTTAATGGTTTCCAATGGCATTATAAATGGAACACAACCTAGATTTTGGCGTTACAGACCTTATTATAATTGATTGTTACAAATTTCACTCTGATCTGAGTCTATGTTATAGTTGTGTGGGAAAAGACATTTGAGTATTGTCAGCATTTTTCCCCGGAAAAACAGGCATGGAATCTATAGTTTTGTTTGTTTTCTGAGCGTATTAACTCTGATATGGCATTCCCTTTGATGGCCTCTGAGAATTAGGTGTGGATCTACATACCTTGGATATTGTCCCTGTCAAAATTATTGTCTATAAACAAAAGCATCAGTACTCTTATAAGTCTTTGACTGTGGGGCAATATTCTTTGTAGTACCCAGTATATATTCTTAGAGAATTGGGAAAGGATATTCATTTATTCATTCCTCTATTTATATTTATAAATATCCACTGCATAGGTCATGGCTTAATTGTTTTAAGTGCATCAGAAACAGCTCCGAGGAAAACAGGCAAAATCCTTTTGGTGTTATAGACATAGATTAAGAAGTATATGTGATTTGTATAAAAAAGACATCACAAACACTCATACAGCTTTTCATCTAGTGATATAAAGTATGGAGAATCCATCCATTGTATTTGAGTTGTTTTTTCATGCTCTTCTATTTGGAAAGAATCAGCAAGAATAAAATGTATGTAAAATTGAAGCACAGGTGGTATAAAACAAGAATGGGGAATAATAGATCAGGAATTATTGACTGGGACAGGAGATGGGTAAGTAGACTAGAGGAGAGAGTTTGATGACAGAGGGCTAACATTGAGACCTTTGAGAAAGTCATGTGTATGCCTACTTCTGGATAATATTCCTAAAGTCTATTCATGTATAAAAAGGGTTTAAATGGAGTTACCCTATATTGGAAAACAGTGTTCCTCCCAGACAATATAGGCTATAAAATAAAAACTGAGATTCAGGAATGAGCTACCTTTTTTGGAGTTGTTTTCCAGTTGTGTTCTATAGAACCTCCCCCACAATATTAAAGGCTGTTGCTACTGATTTTGATTATGCCCATAACTTGATGGTGAGATTCTACTGCTGAAGATACCATATATTCAAATCATAATGTGGGGATTATACATCTGTCTAGAAGATTCATTTGTGTAATCTAGCTTTGATAGTGCTTACAGTCTAAGCATGCTATCAAAGGCAAATAATAATAATCAATTTTATGGAGCTGTGAACCCTGAGAGCTACAATAATTGCTGACTTGGCAGAATACACCCTCTGCTGCTATATTGGTACAAGTGTTGTAAGAGTAAACAAACATTTTCTGTTCAGATATCAAACTTGCTCCACAGGCAGAACTCATTCCTACCATAGTTCTTGCATCAAACTTCCTGAGACTAGACAGGTCATAGGCTCTAGGGAAGTACCTATGATTGTTTTTGTGCTGTGCATATAGAATTAAACAGACTCCTAATCCATTTTCATTATACTTTATATCCAGAGATTAGTGCCTCTCTCAACCTTTTGGTGGTAGATGGTTATTAACACAGACATCCATAACTGGGAATTAGGCAGATTGACATGTCATACTTTTTCTCCCAAGTCTAAGGGATCACAATGGAAATAGGGTTGGAAAGATTGTAAGAGCCAGGGGTGATAGATATTTACACTGAAACAATGTTTTCAGGATTCATCATGTTCACTGCTCAAATAAACTCACAGTAGTTGCAATAGTATGCTTAAGACCTGTATAAAATCAAACTTGACAAAATACACACATTAAGGGATGCCTGTATGGGCATGGAATTTCACTTCTGGTAAGGTATTATTGTCAATTGGTGGTTACTGGGAAAAACATAGTTTCAAAAATGTAGCCCCAGGGAGGCTACTTATACTCACAAAGATATCCTTACATTCATATACATACTGGCAGTACTGACTGAACTCAGTAGATTTAAAAAAAATAAGGAAAAAAATGAAGTTGTATAAGGATAGTGGTAGGAGGTTGGGGGAGGAATTGCTGAAGAATTCTGGGGTGAAATTGATGAAAACACATTGTACATATGTATACGTTTTTCAAACAATAAATATAAAACAAAGTTGTATTCTTCCAAAAAGCCAATATCATTACTATTGAACTAGTCTCTAAGTACCATGATAATAAAACTGGATCTCTTGGGAAAAATACCTGGGAAACATAAACCTATCAATTTTAATGAGGTTCCTAAGATTACAGTCTCATAAAACTCTCTTGAGTCATAATCAGTTGGCTCTCTTGATGTCAGTAGATGCTATTTAACAACCTCTGGGCTAGAGAGGACAACTTTGGAAGAGTCATCACTGGAAATAATGATCTACAATCATGTCTTTCCTTAATCTAGAAACATGATGACTCTGACTTTGCCAGACCAAATGTAATTACCCTCATCACCAGAAAGCCAAATGTAGTAACAACATAACAGAACACACACACACACACACACACACACACACACACACACACACACACACACACACACACACATTGTTTTGCACCTTTACAGCTTTCCAATGTCATGAATACTTGACCACCTATGAGAATAGAGAAGATCAGTGAGGCCACTTATGAGTTTTCCATATGTGAAGGGTAAGTATTGAATTGGATACATGCTTGTTTTTCTACTTCAAAACACCTTGAGTCCTTGAGTGCTTTGTTTCTTCTCTTTTGAGATTATCACTGAACCTTAAGTGGGAGGTGGACTTCCAAAGTAGGAGAAGAACAGAGATGATGCAGAACCAAAAATGATCACTGGTTCCCTGAATATTATTCCCAAGGAAATGGCCTTTCATTTATTTATGTTCATCACACCTGTAAAATTTAGAAAGAAAAGACACAGAGAAGTCTTACCTCAAATTTATCAATTGATTCTGGCTCTTAATCTAAGTTTAAGTGGTAGTTTGGAGAGGGCTTTTATTTTATTTTAAAGTTATGATATTTACTGTTCTCACAGAAATGATCCAGAGAAGAATGGCCCTAGGTAATGACTCTTCAGTGAAGGAGTTCATCCTGCTGGGCTTAACACAGCAACCAGAGCTCCAGCTGCCTCTCTTCTTCCTCTTCTTGGCAATCTATGTGGTCTCCATGGTGGGGAACCTGGGCTTGATCATTCTCATTGTTCTGAACCCTCATCTGCACACCCCCATGTACTACTTTCTCTTCAACCTTTCCTTCACAGATCTCTGCTACTCCTCTGTCATAACCCCCAAAATGCTGGTGAGTTTTGTGAAGCAGAACATCATCTCCCACACTGAGTGCATGACTCAGCTCTTCTTCTTCTGCTTCTTTGTTATTGACGAATGCTACATTTTGACAGCCATGGCCTATGACAGATATGCTGCCATCTGTAAGCCCCTGCTTTACAAGGTCACCATGTCCTATCAGGTCTGCCACTTGATGACAGTGGGTGTGTATGCGATGGGGTTTGTGGGAGCCATGGCCCACACTGGAAGCATGCTAAGTCTGACCTTTTGTAATGGCAACATCATCAATCACTACATGTGTGACATACCCCCTCTCCAGAAGCTCTCCTGCACAAGTACTGCCATCAATGAGCTCGTAGTTTTCATTGTTGTGGGTGTCAATGTCATAGTGCCTAGCCTGACTATCTTTATTTCTTACACTTTGATCCTTTACAACATCCTCAGCATCCATTCTGCAGAGAGTAGGTCAAAAGCCTTCAGCACTTGTGGCTCCCATGTAATAGCTGTTTCTCTTTTCTTTGGAGCCTCAGCATTCATGTATCTTAAGCCTTCTAATACGTCTGTAGATGATGATAAAATATCTACTATTTTTTATACCATTGTAGGCCCAATGCTGAATCCTTTCATCTACAGTTTAAGAAATAAGGATGTGCACATTGCACTGAGAAAAGCTTTGAAGAAAACAGTGTTCACTTAAGTAGAACCTGTATTTGTTTTTAAAGTAAATCTTAGGATGTTTCATAGGACTGGAGGACTCACTCATTGGTAGAACATTTGCCAGAACATTTGCTCAAATATGTGAGGCCCTGGATTTGACCCACTGTCTTGAAAAACTTCAGTGACATCAGTAACTAAGATAATATCAAAATCCTAAACACAGCACGAAACAAAAAAACAAAAACAAAAACAAAAGAAAAGCAAAAACCAGTGGTAAGAATAGTGTGGAATTAAAACTATTTAGTATTATGCAAATTAAGTTAATTATCAAGTATGTTTCAGAAGTAAAGACAGTGAAGGATGATGAACTCATAGTTTATTCTATAATTTTCCAAAATCATATGTATCTTTTTTCAGTATTGAAAACTGAGCAAACACATTTGTGCCACCATCTACCAGTATGTTACATTTTAGCCTTAGAATTGTGAGGATTTAAGTATACAAAGCACTGGATGATATTAGACTCAGAAACAACAGGTCATGAAATCTTTTAAAAGGACATTTTGGAATATTTCTGCAGGTTGTGTTTTTGGGGAATCATATTCATGCTCTCTTGCATGCTAGGCAAGTTCTGTTCTGTTTATCTACATCTTAAGCACAAGTGTGAGATTTTTCTATAGGGTATATCTAGAGGTCTTATGTCACTGTGCCTCTGAGATAGTGATTTCAGTAATCTTAGAGACAGTTTCTCATCCATTTAGTTTATAACCCTCTGTGGATGTAAGTAGATTTTTTTTCAAGTGGTTCCTTTGTATCTCCAAGGTTCAAGTATGGAGGGGAAATGCCCTTTTCAATATTGTCTTTTCTCTTATCCTTAAACATGTTTGGTAAAGAGGAATTGGTGAGTATATTGTGATTCTAGTGCTTTCAGACAAAAATGAAACAACTGTGGTCACTTAGGTTACAGTGAACATGTATTAGGTTTTCTATTTATGGACTTGAAGACAACAATGTACTTGTAAAGACATGCTACATCTTCATTGGCAAGAATTTGACTAAACAATTTTACTTGTCATGGTTAAAGGAATTTTGTCTTTTCCTCAAACAAATTGTATAATCTTAATTTATTATTAGTCACTTTTTCTCTTCAATAACTTTACTTTCATAATATAATATACAATGATGGAGTTTATTGAATAGCAAATATAAACTGAGCATCTATCCTATTTTAGACATCAAGATACCTAGGATTTGGTCAAACATTGCAAATATAGCTCTGAAAAAGCTGAAGATGCACATGATCTCAGAAGGCTGCAGGCTAGTAAGATCACAATTTGTATTTGTGAATATATAATGGAAAAAGAATACACAGAGTCTTGAAAGAATGTAATTGTACTGAGACTAACTGTCTTATTATCTTGGGTGGGCTGGTTGAAGGACTCTTTCTGAGAAGGCATCAGGTTACCTGACTGAAAGCGTGGTTGCCCACAGAACATCTAATAGAGGAGTGGAACAGAGTTTTAGAGGTAGCAACCATCTTAATGATGAGTCCCAATGGTTTTGGGAAACAGATGAATGCTATGGCTGAAGGCTAAGCAGAAGAATGTGCATACAAGTGTGATGAACAACTAAGTGGAATTGGGTTTTGCAAGGGAAAATACTGGATGTAAATACGCACAATAAAAGTTTGGATGATGTCAATCTGATAGCTTATTCTTTCTTCTCCATATTCCAAAGCATGGTAAATGGTCATTTATAACTAATCTAGCATCCAGGAAAATTTTTACTGAAATTCATGGAAGAATAAATTTAAATAATAAAAATTTGGGTGTCCCGAAGAATGGATGATTCCTTGATAATTGTACACATCTGAAAAATGAGTCAATGTTGCTAGATGTCAGCTGAAACAGTAGGAAGAGTTAGGTGGAAGCCCCTTGAGCCTGTGTCTGCATGAGTTTAGTAAGCTGTCAAGTGGAAGAATCAACAAAAATGACTTTGTTTTGAGTCTGAGCTTCTAGTTTTGAGTCTTAGTCTTCTTGTTTTCGATTCTGCAACCTAATATTAAAACTACTATGGCACACATTACATAAATCATAAATAATGAAACACATTTAAAAATACCACATACTAGTTTTAAATACCATATTCCAGAAATATAAACATGGAATTTTTCACTCAACTTAATACTCAAAGCTTCTCAGTGCTTTTTTTTTGCCATGAGACAGGATTGTGTTGTGCATCTCAGGGTAGCCTTAAAATTATCATCCCCTTGACTTTGTCTCTTGAGGACTAAGATTATAGGCAGGTACCACTACCCTTGGCTTAACAACTTTTAAGCATTGATGATGGCCTGCTGACAGTTCCAACATAGGTACCATTGCTAGTATTGGTGTCAACAATTGATCATAGATATTGGTGCTGCTGTCACTCCAATTTAGCTGGGGGAGAATTTGTGTTAATAGATAGTTGGTGCTAACTTGGGGTAATTTAAAATTCATATGTATATTTATAAAAATATATTTATTGTCACATTATAATAAGATTAATTCAAACTGTAATATAGAAAGCAAATACAATTTGTCACATATAACACATATGAATCACCATAAGGAGAAAAGAACCAAGGGTATACTTAAAAGTATTTAAGGAAAAAAATAATGTTTTATACTGCTTGGAATGGGTGTAGTATCTTCCCATACCAAAGAAGCACTGATACCTATGGATATGCAGCCAGTTAGAAAAGACTTCATTGCAGAAATAGTACCATTTTTATATAATTACTTTTTATTCACTTAATACAAAGTAATAATCCCCAAGGCATCAAGGTAACAACAAGTCATAGAAGCTAGGTCATTGTATCTGAGACTCATGTACAAATATATATATATATATATATATATATATATATATATATCCTATCCTTATTTCAGAAGAAAGAATAAATTGTTGAGTCATCTGTAAAACATGAGAGTATACACACATAGAACAGGATTCTTTTAATAAAAATAAAGTAGAAATTTAAAGCAGTAAATTTCAGGCCAGTATGGGTTGACAGGCTCCCTTTCTTTCTTAGTGAAATGTAACATGACATCAAGTCTTACTAATCTTTATATTGCTGTCTCAGTGCAGTTCCATATTGTCTTTACTTTCTTTGTACAATAATGGTTATTATGCAGGTGTGTTTCTGCATGAACTTTTGTTGGTGTCTCATTCCCCAGGACAGTGGAAAGTAACAGTACTAAGTTCTTAATGATGTGATTAGTTTAAAACTCATTTAAGTTAATTTGCCATGTTAAAGTTTGCCCTAAAACAATCTGCCTAGCCTCCTTAAGAGAAAAGAAATGAGGACACATAATTATTAAGAATGGGCATAAATATAGGAAGGACCTGGTGACAATACAGCAAAAGCATAGTCACCCAATTTTTAAGTTGAGGGACATTTAGGTTATTTCTAGTTTCTGGTTATTATGAATAAAGCCGCTATGAACATAGTTGAGCAAGTGTCTTTTTGGTAGGATAGAATTTTTTGGATGTATGCCCAAGAATATTATAGCTGGGTCTTAAGGTATGCATTCCCAATTTTCTGAGGAACCACCATATTGAAATGTGATGATATATTATTTATGATTTATTAAAGCTTGACTGAGGATTCAGAATGCAAAGCTAGCCACAAACCATTGATGTCAGGCAATGATGATTTACACCTTTAATCTCAGAAGCCATACTAGCAAGCCACATAGTTAGATAGTGGTTTTACATACCTTTAATCCCAGGACTCAGGGGATAGGAACATGGAACTCTCTGAGTCCAAGGCCACCATGGTCTACACAAGAGTGAAGAGCAACAGAGCTCACACCTTCAATCCCAGCACTAGGGAGGTGTGGACAGGAGGATATGGCTGAGCAGAGAAAGGAGTATAAGAAGGAGACACGAATTAAGAGCTTTTGCCTTTGAGGATTTGTGGAAGCAGGATTGCCATTTCAGATTTTCTGACCTTAAGCTTGAAGCTTGAAGCTTGAACCCCAACATTTGTCTCTGGGTCTTACATTTTTCATGTTACACTGAAATCCATAGTAGCTATTGGCACTCCAACCAGCAATGGAAGACTGTTCCCCTTACTCTACATCCTAGTCTGTGGCTATCACTTGTTCTATTAATCTTAATCATTCTGACAGGTGTAAAATGTGATCTCATAGTAGTTTTGATTTGCATTTCCCTGATGGCTAAGTCTTTTGAACCCCTCTTTAAGTGTTTCTCAGCCCTTTGATATTTCTTTACTGAGAAATCTCTGTTTAGATATGTTCCCCATTTTATACTTTATCTTTTTTTGCTTCAAGGTTCTTGAGGTCTTTACACGTTTTGGATATTAATCCACTATTTGATATAGAGTTGGCAAAAATCTTTTCCCATTCTGATGTTGACTGATTGACAGTGTCCTTTGCCACAGAAGCCTTTCAGGTATATGAGGTACCATTTATTAATTGTTGATCATACTATCTGTTCAGAAAGTCATCTCCTGTGTCAATCCATTCAAGGCCATTCCCCAGTTTCTCTTCTATCAAGGTTCAGTGTGTCTGGTTGTATAGAGTTGTGGGGGGTCATGTGTTTAAGTATGTTCCTTGTATCCCTAATCTCTTCAGGACTTCTATCCATAAAGGAGTTTTGGATTTTGTTAAAGGCCTTTTCTTCATCTAATGAGATGAACATTTTTTTCATTCCATTTGTTTGTGTGGCAGATAAGGTTTACTTTGTTGAACAAATTTAAGGATTTTGAAATGTTCAACATTCTTAGCCATCAGAGAAATGCAAATCAAAACTACTTTGAGACTTCAACAACTTTGTGTTGTCTTTGATCCACTTGGACTTGAATTTTGTACAGGATGATACATAGGGAGCTATTTGCATGCTTCTACATGCAGGAAACTCCAACAAGTGATAAATACCTTCAGTAATGTAGCAGGATACGAGATCAACTCAAAAAAATCAGTAGCCCTCCTATATACAGATGATAAATGAGCTGAGAAAGAAAACAGAGAAATATCATCTTTTACAATAACCACAAATAACATAAAATATCTCAGGTAACTCTAGGCAAACAAGTGAAAGATCTCTATGACAAGAACTTTAAATTTTAAAGAAAGAAATTAAAAAAGGTACCAGAAAATGGAAATATCTCCCATGCTCTTGAATAGGTAGGATCAACATAGTAAAAATAGAAATCATATCAAAAGTAATCTATAGATTCAATGCAATCCCCATCAAAATCTCAGCACAATTCTTCACAGACCTTGGAAGAACAACACTCAACTTCATATGGAGAACAAAAAACCCAGCAGAGCCAAAACAACCCTGTACAATACAGGATCATCTGAGGGCATAACCATCCCTGACTTCAAGCTCTGTTATAGAGTTATAGTAATGACAATAGCTTGGTATTGGCATAAAAACAGTTTAACCAATGGAATAGTGTCAAAGACCCTGATATCAACCCATACATTTATAAACACCTAAGTTTTACAAAGAAGTTAAAAATATAAAATGGAAAAAGAAAGCATATTCAACAAATGGTTCTGTTATAACTGGATGTTAAAATGTAGAAGAAGGCAAATAGATCCATATCTATCCACACTGAACCTCATAGGAGAGAAAGTGGGAAATACCCTTGAACACATAGGCACAGGAGACCACCTCCTAAATAGAATACTAGTAGCACAGACACTGACAGAAACAAATAAATGGGACCTCCTGAAACTGAAAATCTCCTGTAAAGCAAAGTACACAGTCAATAAACAAAATGGCTGCCTATAGAATGGGAAAAGATCTTCACCAATCCCACATCTGACAGAAGGCTGATCTCCAAAATATACAAAGAACTCAAGAAACTAGACATCAAACTACCAAATAATCCAATTAAAAATGGTGTACAGATCTAAACAGAGAATTCATATCAGAATAATCTCAAATGGTGGAAAGACACTTAAGAAAATGCTTGACATCCTTAGTCTTCACCATCTTATACCAATCAGAATGGCTAAGATAAAAAACAGTGACTGTATCTTATGCTGGAGAGGATGTAGAGTAAGGGTAACACTCCTCCATTGCTGGTGGGAGTACAAACTTGTACAGTCACTGTGGAAATCAGTATAGAGATATCTGAGAAAATTAGGAATCAATCTCCCTTAAGACCCTGCAATACCACTTTTGGGCATATACCCAAAGGAGGCACACTCATGCCACAAGGATATTTGCTCAACTATGTTCATAGCAACATTATTTATAATAAGCCAGAACTTGGAAACAACTCAGATGCCCCTCAAGGGAAGAATGGATAAAGAAAGTTTGGTACATTTTGCAGGCAAATGGATGGAACTAGAGGACCATCCTGAGTGAGGTAACCCAGATCCAGAAGGACAAATATAGTATATACTCACTCATAAGTGGACACAAGGCATAAAGAAAAAGATAACCAGCCTACAATCCACAACTCCAGAGAACCTAGAACCCTCTTCCAGAAACAGAAGCAGATGCAGAAATCTACAACTAACCATTGGGCAGAGCTCCTGGAGTGATGGGGAATGTTCTTCCGTGTATATGTTTGTCTTATTGGTTGATGAATAAAGCACTGTTGGCCAGTAGGGAAGCAATATAGGTGGGACTAGGAGAGGTGGAGGATTCTGGGAAATGCAGGCACAGTTATTCACCATGCAGGACACGAGAGGAGTAAGAGGTTCAGACCCTTTTTCTGGTCAGAGAAGACCATGTGGAAATACTCAGATTAGCAGTTATGGGCTAATAATTAAGCCAGAGCTAGCCAATAAGAAACGATAGCAAACAGTCAACAGTTTCATGATTAATATAGTGTCTGTGTGATGATTTGGTGCTGAAGCAGTGGTGGAGCCTAGCCAGGCCAGAAACATTCACGTTACACTGGAGTACAATGAAAGTGAAGGACGAGTGATAATAGGAACAAAGAATTTAAGACCATTGTGGGGAAATCTACAGAAACAGCTGACCCTGATTTCTGAGTTTGTCTTTGTTGGGGAATGTTTTGTTCCTTGTTTTATGTTTCTGATCTGGATTTTTAGAGACTGTGGTGGCTGTGTGTTGTCTGTTTTACTGACCTGCTCTGCTGGTGTGTTAACAGGGAATGCTAACAGGTGTTGGAGGCTAGGATGCAGCAAGGAGTTGGGGAGGGAAGTAGGAAGGGGATGGTCTGTGGCATCCACAGTATACATGGACAGGGACAAGAAGGCTGCAGCTGGTGTTAATTTTCAGTGCTAGAGAGGAGACTGCCTCTAGAAGAACAGAGAATGGAGAAAGTCTGCAGGCAGCCCACCTGGTTTTCTGGTGGTGTGACCTGCAGTTGAGCAGGGGGATTGGGAAACAGAGACTACTGGGGGAAGCAGATTAGAAGGGGATAATCTGTGGGATCCACAGGAGATATGGGCATGGAAGGAGGGAGGCTTCAGATGGTGTTCTGTTGCAGTGATAGGAAGGAGCCCAAGGGATTGGGCATGGAGGAACAGAGAGTGAAGAAGGTCCACCTATACACTACCCAGTCTTCTGTTGTGGTTACATTCTGTGAAATTCTAAGGTTTTTTCTCAATTTATTCAGTCTACTGATCAAATATGCATACTTAGTATTTACTTATCCCTGCTCATTATCTATCATTCTTTGGATAAAGGATGTTTGAACACAACTCTTCTAATAAGATAGATTTCAGTGAGTAAAGCCATCCCACCTTGGAGCGATGGCTAATTAGAACATTTCAAGCTCTTGAAAATAAAGTAAAAACCTAAGGCATTTACTCAGCTTTTGAATTTCAAATGTAATTTTTGAGATGTGAGCTACTAATGATTCATTCTTACATTTATTTTAAATGATTAAAATATTAATGAACTATATCTATTTTAATGGCTAACTTTGAAAAATCTTATTTTAGTAAATAGGTAGACATAAAATAATCTGACATACATTTATAATTAAAAATAAAGCTACATCCATGATAAAACATCTTATTTAATATTCCAAATATGATACACATCATTTTAATGGTCAAAAGATACGTATTTCTTGTTTCCTAGCTCCTCTGGCAGTGTGGATTGTAGGCTAGTGATCCTTTGCTCTATGTCTAAAAATCAAAAATGAGTGAGTACATACCATGTTTATCTTTTTCCCCAAGAGAAGATTGCATAGTCCCTCGAAGAAGGGGATGGGAACAAGAACCCCTGACCAAATTGGAGCCCGGGGTCAGGGAGAGGAATGAGAGTCTCCATCCAGTTGATGTTTGAAGCAGAAACAGACACCCACATCTAAGCACTGAACCATACTACTGGAATTCAGTTGTGGAGAGGGAGGAGGGTTGAGCAAAGGAGCCAAGACAGGGATGGAGAGACCTGCAGAAACAGTGGACCTAACCTACTGATAGAATGGAGACCCTAGTCATAAACCTGGGGAAACAGCATTGGACCAAACCAAACTAGCTAGGAGGCCTAGACAGTCTATTGGACCTCTAACAGCGGAGCCAGTGTTTATTCCTAGAGCACAAATGAACTTTAGGAGCCCATTCCCTATGGAGGGATACTATTGCAGCCCAGATATAGCAAGGAGGGCCTAGGCCCTCCCCCAAACAATATGACAGACTTTGAAGGTTCTTGGTGGAAGGCCTCACTATCTCTGGGGAGGAGTTGGGGTGGTGGGTTGGGGTGGGTTGAGTGGGGAACATGGAAGGATGGGAGGGCAAGGGAATGGGGGATGGATATGTAAATATGAGTAATTAAAATAATTTTAAAAAAGAAAGAGAATGAAGATTGGAAAGCAAAAAAAAAAAAAAAAAGAAGAATCTGCCAACTGCTTTGGCAGTCCACAGAGCTGAAGATGTTCTATCTACACATGTCAACTGACAAAAAGACCAGCACTCACTAACTGCCCCTGGCTGTGGTCATTCATATGGCAAATCTACTTACTGGATTGTTTTGTTAAAAGAAAAGCCAAGCATGGTGGCACACACCTATAATCACAGCTCTTGTAGGGCAGAGGCAGCCAGATCTGTGAGTTTGAGATCAGCTTGGTCTATGGTCTATGTTGTGGGTTCCAGACCAGCAAGGCTTATGTAGAGGACAAAAATTAAATAAATAAAAAAGACACGCATTTCAAATTTACTTTTACTGATGACTAATCTCTTTGTCTGATAATTCATTATTGTTCACTAGATAAAAGTCTATATACATAGGCTATTGAAAAAGGAGGTCAGTGAATCAAGGGTGAGTTATTGGAGTGAAAAAATATTTATTCACAGAGTCAGCAAAGCATGATGGTGGCTAGTGTCTAGGAATGACCATCCTAACTCAGCACTAATTGAAGTTCCTTTTTACTTTGGCAAGGGTTAAACACATGCTTACGTTATGAAAATGCCAGGGACTAGAGCCTTGTAGTCAGTGCTCTGAAGCTGTAAAAACCAATAGTTGTCAATCTGTGCGCCCTGATGCCTCTGTAAACCTTGAAGCTATGTTAGTCACACAATTTATATTTAGCCTTGAGGGGGACAGGAGAGAAGAGGAAATTTTGACATATGTTAATCTCCTACTGTCTTTCTCTGAAGGTCTAGCATGTTGGTGTACAAAGTTTAACAGAAGCAATCTGACCCAAAGATAAAGGAACAGAGGATACTGATACAGTGCAAAGGGGAGATGCAATCACATGACTTGTTTTGTCACTCTAGAACAATCTGCAGATTCAATGCAAGTGTCCATGCTTTTGGAAAAAGTCTATGTTAAGATACTCACGCAACCACCACCATCATAACCCACAAATCATCATGATATTTACAGGAAAGCAAAGTGAGGGAATACATGCTATTTTGTTCACCTGCATGATACCCAAGATGAGTGATTTTCAAATCATCTAGAAGCAAGAGAAACCTAAGGGGTTTAGTTATATTTCAAAGATATATGAAAATTAGGGTTATTAAACCATTGGAACTTCTGAAGATGTTCACATCTGTCCACTTGAGGGCATTGTGAGTTATTTTTTCTATGTAATTTTAAAACAATCTAGGATATAGGACAAGTCTTGGAAGTTAAATGATAACTGGTTTCAATGCAAAAACATGTATCACTTCAAAGAAATCATTTATTCTGGATTGACTATCAATCAGAAACTTGGATTGAGGTTCCATGCCTACAATGCTGTAACAATTTTATGGAGGCTTTTTATAGTAACAGAACAAAGAAAGTCACAAATCAATGCAGGGCCATCAAGTAGGAGAGCAGAGCAAAGTGGGAATATCTTTCTTATAGTTCTCAGATGCTGTCTGATGATATTTTTAGCATTTGAGTTGGTGGAAACTAGTGGTTATTTAGTGCACTCCAAAAAAATTTTGCCTGATGATTACAGGGATGGGAGGGTAGGATGGAGGAGGGGTGAGTGAGGGATAACAAACACTAACCTGTAAATGGGACATCTACATCACAGTCCCTCACCACATGGTGCAGTCATCTTCTTGGAAGATGGGGAAGAATGATTGTAAGAGCCAGAAGGAGTAGACATTGGCAGCTAAACAGTATCTAGTGGATATGGCAATGAAATACAGCAAGGTGCTGTACCAATGGCCTATATTATAGTGCAGAGATTTGAATTTAATCAAGCTGTCCTTCATTGATCTCTGCTACTCTTCTGTCTCCAGTCACAAAATGCTGTTGAACTTTGTCTCAGAAGAATGCTATTACCTTTGTGGGGTATATGACTCAGACTGTTTTTCTGTCTCTTCTTTTTCATACCCTCAATGGCATAGGATTGTATGTAGCCACCTGGAATCCATTGGTGTATTAAGTCACCATCTCCCCTCAGATTTGTTCTTTTCTGTCTTGCTGCTTATGGAATGGGGTTTGCTGGAGCCTCTGCCCACACAGGCTTCATGCTCAGATTGACCTACCACAATGCCAATGTCATTAACCATTACTTGTTTGATATTTTGCTCTTCCTCCAACTTTCTTACTACAGCCCCTGTGTCAAGGAGGTTATAGTTATCATAGATGTGGTTATTAACCACACAGTCCCCAGCTTTACCATTCTCATTTCCTGTTTTCATCCTTGCTAACATTCTAAACTTCAAGTTTGCACAAGGAAGATTAACAGCCGTCAGTACCTGTAGCTCTCATATTGTTGTCACTTAACTTTTCTCTGGGTCTGCAGCATTCAAGTGTTTTAAGTATTCATCTGGATGTATGGACCAGGGAATCTTTTCTTCTGTTTTTTACACTGAGGTGGTGTTCATGATCAATCCTCTAATCTATGGTAGGTGGGTTAAGGATGTAAAAATGGCACTGATTGATGCCATAATGAAGTTTCAGAGAAATGTATTCTATTTGGAGGTAGAAATACGAAGAGAAGTCAAAGAACTTAATTTTACTGTGGTATTTTACATGTGTGATTTATACCAGTTTGCCATATCTACACTTTAGGAGACTTGTCTAATCATTTTACTTTCAGATAATCTTATCAGTTTTGTTTTGATATTCCTGCCATTTTTCATAAGTTTCAAAATGAATGATAGTGTCCCTCAGGCAATAATACATTGATGCCATTTATTATTACTCATCTGTAAAAAGAATGGCAGTATTTAATACTTAGCAATATGCTCAAATAACAGCTTTACCACTTGAACACTGAAGTGTTTTACAGAAGCACCCTTATTATTGTCAACATTGTTAGCTGCTCCAGGCATAACTGTGGTGAAATGTGTTTATTATGAGCTGTGCAAAGCTTACAGTAGAACCACAGTTGCTTAATCATTTCCTTTTGTTCTACTGTTTTGATTTTTCTGGTCTTTAACAAATGACAACATCCACAGCATATGCCATCTTCCTCTGAGTTCCTCAGTAAGCCTAATATTTGCACCATCTAAGACAGCATATGAAACTCCATGTTTTATTGCCTGACCAGTAGTAACAGAATTGCACAGAAATACATGTGTGCATATGCTTGCATATAGTATTGTAATAGAGGAGGGATCTTCATACTGCAAAAGTTATATCAGTTATCACATAAAAGGGATGAGAAACTTTGAAATATATTTGTATCTAGTTCTTAATATAATAACCAACAAAACATTATTCTTACAATTAATAATTAATGAAATATGGTAAATATTACTACTACCAATTATAAACAACTTTAGTTTATTATTTCTACATTGGCCTCATGACTTTGCTTAGCTCTTTGTCAATAAAAACTCTTGGAGTGTACACAGTTTGTGATGGCCTGTGGCTAGTAATTCCTTCTGTGCACTGCAGTGGTCAGGCAAAGGCAGGTTTACTATGAGCTGCTCCAGCCAATGCCTGAACATGGTGTGTCTATATACTAGGGTTCAATACTTTCTGCCTAAAATAGGTTGCTCATTAGTCTATTCAATATCTTTTAGAACTGCCCTGTAGTTTGAGATTTTCCCCTGCCACACTAAATCCTTCCATTTTTCTCTTGTTTCTTTTTTTTCAATTTTGAGAGTTTCATCCCTGATTCCCAATGTTTCTATCTTTCATAGGCATTTGCCCTAATAAGTATTTTCTAAGTCTTATTCGTTTTTATATCACTATAAAAGGGGAAGGTTTTTTTTTGGTTTTTTGAGACAGGGTTTCTCTGTGTAGCTTTGGAGCCTATCCTGGCACTCGCTCTGGAGACCAGGCTGGCCTTGAACTCACAGAGATCCACCCACCTCTGCCTCCTGAGTGCTGGAATCAAAGGTGTGTGCCACCAATGCCTGGCTTCTAAGGGGATCTTGAAGGGCAGAGGGATTCTAATTTTTCAGAATTGACATAAAGCAACGACAATTTAATGAATCTTTTGCTATTGAAACAGGCTAGTGGAATAGAACAGTGGATTAAGAAACAGATCCTTAGTTATATATTCAAATACTTTCTGAGTAAACCCCAAATATTTCCCTTGGGGAAATAAATCTTCATGCATTGGTGTTCTTGGCCAACACAAGTTGAACTCCAATTTTTTGTTCATTTTAAGGTTTATTTTGTTTTAAATAGAGAAAGAACATGATGTTGGTTAGGTAGGGAGCAATGGAGAAACTGAGAAGAGTTATGGAGGAGAAAGAATGTGATCAAAATACATTGTATGAAAGTCTTAAAAATAAATAAAATTATAGAAAAGATTGTTAATGAAAAATAATAAACAAAAATAACAAACAAGGAGAACTTTGATATTTTTTTTTAGAGGCTGACTAGGGCAGTCTCAGAGAGTTCTACCTAGAAGCATGTCATGAGAAGCAGCTGTGTGGAATCCAGTTGATCATCTGCAGCTGGTGCTTCTCTCTTGTTAGACCATAATGCTCAGGAGTCAGGTTACTCTGGAGATCAAGTATGGTGGGTGGACTGTTTTAGGCCTCACTATTTATGCCAAACCTGGTCTTTCCTGATTAGGAGTCTTTGTCAAGATTTCCAGCCACCTTGCTTAAGATTCTCTAGAACTGCCACCTAAATCTGAGATTCCTACCCAACTCTTTTATTTCTCTCTCAGTTTTCAGGTGTTGGAATTTCATCCTGGTCCAAAGCCTTTATCACTTACTCTTCTTCCTTTTCATTTCATTCTTCACAAGAGCTTAACATGTATTGCTAGTTCAATATTCTTTGGCATCTCATTCCAAAGAGACATTGATGTTGTCTAGGTGAGGCTACAATGGCATGACTTAATAAAATTACAGAGTTACTATTGCAATGTCAGATTTTTAACATATAGTGCGTCATATGGATAAATGTCAAAAAGAGGATTGGGATGCATTATCGAGATGTTCTGGAGAATTACTGATTTTTTTTAAAATATTTGAGCTAGGGATTTAAGGTAGAATTTGGCATGCTACTGAAGTGCCAAAGCACTGAGCCCTATCACCAGACTAAGAGCAGCTTTAGAATGAGCCAAAAGTTGGGAGTGGAATGGAGATTCCTCTAGCCAAGATGCACAAAGAAAAGAAATGACCCACAAAGTTCTGATGCCCAACTAAAAAAAGTGCATTATAGAACCTTCATCCAGTAACCAATGGAAGAAGATGCAAACATCCACACCCAAGCACCAGACCTAGCTCCTGGAGTCCAGTTAAAGAGAGGGAGGAAGGATTATATGAACAAGGGGAGGCAAGAATAGGATGGAAAACCCACACAGTCAGCTGACTTTAACTCATTGGAACTCACGACTCTAGACATACAGCTGGGGTGATTGAATGGAACCAAACTAGGTCCACTGCACATGGGTGACAGTTGTGTAACCCAGTCTGTTTGTGAGACCCTTAGCAGTGGGATCAGGATCTATCCCTGGTGTATAAGGTGGCTTTTTAGAGCCCACTCCATATGGTGGGACACCTTGCTTAGTCTTGATGCAGAGGAAGGGTCTTGGTCCTGCCTCAACTGAATGTGCCAGGCTTTATTGACTCCTCATGAGATGCCTCATCCTTTCTGAGGAGTGGATGTGGATGGTGGGTTAGAGGGGAGTAGGGGGAGCAGGAGGAGGGGAGAGAGGGGCAACTGTGTTTGATACGTAAAATGAATACAAAATTTAAAAAAGTGCCCATTTTCCCACTGAAGCCTGATTTTAAAGTGGGGACAACTTTGTGAGTTGTAAGGAAACCCTTTGTCTTGATTTTAACACATTTTATTCACTAAGTAGGTAATATTCAGGAATATGTATGTATATGCATAAAGCAGCAATTTGTGAAAAGAGAGAATGAATTTGAAGCAGAGTATGGAGGGATACAAGGAAGGGTTTAGAGGGAAGAAAGAGAGATATGTTATAATTATATTATAATCTCAAGATTGAAAAAAGGAGCAAAGAGGAAAAACTCACTTATTTTTATTGGACAGTGATACTAAGAAATTTGGGTCAAGCTCTTTGTGTGAACCATGTCATACTTTCTATAGTCTTACAACCCTTATTGGTGATTATATCATATTTTAGAGTACTGAAAGAAATATGATCAAAATCACAGAAGATTTAAGTTTCAATGTTTTATAGTTGTGTACATTACACAAGAAACACTGTCTACTGCCCATCACTCTTTAGAATGGATTCAGGGAAGATGTTCCTCAGTGGGTATGTCCTCATCAGGACAGCACTTTTTCATGTTCAACTTTTGTGTTCATTTGAAGATATAATGTATGGAAAATTCTAAAACACTAGCTTATAACAATATGCTTAGAAGAAAATAATGTCAGTTAAGAAATTTAAAAGGATCTCAATAAAGTTATTGCATTGACAGAGACTTAAGCATTTATACCTGTTTGAAATATTTATTTCAGTAATATAATGTGCTTAAAATTTTATTCCCTATGCACAGCCTGAGTACTTACTGGTTTCTTCAATTCTTTTGTCTACATTCATCACAATACCTTGATTAACCATTTCTCATTTGAATTTTCTGTGAAACACTAATTATAAAAAGGACACAAAATTCTTTCATAAAGACAGAGAATG